>NC_058337.1:60567215-60870245 GCF_905475395.1 Chrysoperla carnea | reverse complement strand
GGGGATTGGGGTCTTCTAAAATAGTCAGTATGCGGAAGCTACAGGAAAACTCTCACATGCAGTGCCTTCATGCCGTTAGTTTGCCACTGATATAACAACATGTGCCATTTGTGCACGAAATACATATGCCCCAATATTAATTAGCATTCCATATCTCAGAAATGTATTGTTTAATAATCTCAGAAATGTACTGTTTAATAATCTCAGAAATGTACCGTCTAATGTAATGTACAGGCAAAATAATTTAATATCGGCGAACTGCCGGCTACTCCTTTCTAGCATGAGCCTCTCGATATGTTTTAATAGAAAGTCTCCACAGATAAGTTCAGCATGCCTACGGGAGCTACCTGGTTAATATTAACCTGAGCAGAAATTGACTTTTTCCACTTATTTGTAAATAATAAATTTGGACAGGTGTTTGAAAGGCCTGTTTTATTGACTGTGTTTGTATTCTAGCCCCCCAAAATTAAAAAACCCAATTTTTAGGATTTTGTGTTCCACAATCATCATGCAGTAGCCATCAATCTAACATGTTTTTACTGTCAAATATTTTAATTTTCATTATGACAAATTATATCAGGCTAGTTTGAATGGTAGTCAGGCTTATTCTTTTTTAGCTTGCTTTTATAATAGTTACGGGTTACATTTTCGAACTTAAAATTATAGAACATAGGGTCAAGGAGACAAATTATTTGTGTAAACACTAAACGAAAATTATCTTTTAAAATGGATGATTTAATAAAACTTTTCCAGTTAATTTTTTGGAAATTTTTGATATTTGGAAATTTACGAAAGCGGATAGTTTACTGCTAGTTATATATATATATATATATATATATATATATATATATATATATATATATATATATATATATATATATATATATATATATATATATGTAAAAACGAAATACCATTTACTGACTGACTAACTGACTCATCTCGAAATCTCTAAAACTATACACTCGAAAATTAGCTTACTTGCTCACTAAGAAGGTAGCCCCTCACTAAGAACTAATTTTGAAATTATTTCACCTATAGAATGCTTCATTATCAGCAAGTAACATGGGCTGTATGTTAATTTCCAAAAAATTAAATCCCATGAAATTGTGAACAAAAGGGGGAGGTAAGTGAGGGCTATAATGCGGTTTTCTTTGTTTTCAATGTGAAATTTCTCAGCGACTCGGGTGGATAAGTTGTTCTTAGTAAAAAGTATGAGTTTGAAGCATCTGTCAAGCTAAAAAATCCCAACTATTATAAGTTCATTATAGGTAAGTAATTACTTATTACAAAGACTTGATTCAAAGGGGTAAGAAATATTGTCTACAAAAAAGGGTTTGGATTAAATGAAAGAACAAGGGAATAGAGTAGGAAGTTCAATTTTCTAAGATTCCAAAAAATCTACATCAAAATACATAGTACTATTCTTTCAAGCATAGATAGGGTGGCTATTGATAGAAATTATGCCGTGCTTTGCATTTTTTTTTTTTTTTTTTTTGCAAAAATTATACACAAAACGTATTTGCAAGACATTTTCCAGTCTCAACTCAGCAAGAGCATAAAGTAATTCCACCTGGTAACTGTTTTACAATATGACGGACCCACCATATCTAACAAGCAATTTTGTTGTTTAGTACTTCTATACTGGCTAAATATTATGGCTTTTAAATAAATTGTTCATTCATCTTTGATATTATTATCATCGTTGACTCATGTTCGAAACAAATTTCAAATAATTAGATATTTGATTTGTATGATTTTAACAGAATTTTAAAATTTTTTGTAACCAAATTTAGTATCCATAAAAAGAAAACGATTTATTATTAGAAATTTATTTTACAATTGTTAATAAATCTAAATATAAATTTAAAGTACATAAAAAACATAAATATAAATAGCTTCATTTGCACATAAAACATAAATAAGGGAAATAATGAAGGAAAAAAGGAAATTACCATATTTTTAAATGTATTTTCAGATATCAGATTTCAAAATATTTATAGATATAAAAGATATAATAACACTTAAGTATATTCAGCTAAAAATAACTCTTTTTAAGGGGTAAATAAAAATTTGGTGGTGCTAAATTCTTAATCATTTAATTTTGATTTTATAATAGGCTTTTAGCGAATAAGAAAGAAACTGTACAATTATAAATTCGAAATTAAATAGTGCATAGGATCAGAAAATGATTACAAATATACGAGGAAATTTAACATTTTACCGCGAAAATTTCTAAAGTAAGATAGATCGTGATGTGGTTTTTTTGCATTAGGTCCTTGAAGGTATTTATAAACATTGCGGATATTGAAACTTTGGAAAGATAAGTTTCCTCGTTTGTGCATTAAAAAATGTAGTTTTTGTATATTTTTTGTACATATAACATAGTCAATAATGATAAAAAAATGAATTTTTTAAATATCTTTATGTATCATGATCATTACAAGCTTTTTACAAGTGAAATGAACCCTAAACTCGCTCTCGAAACATATATAAGAACACTTTCTCCATTAAATTACGTTTTTTTTAAAGCATTTTCAAGATCAACGTATAATTTTTTAGTTATTTTCGGGTACAGAACCTTAAAGTAGGACTTGAAACATAGTTAAAAACACGTCCCGCTAAATTACCTTTAAAACGAAACCAAAAAAATTAAAATCAGTTCATCCGTTTAAGCGCTACGATGCCACAGGCAGACACACACATATAGCGGTCAAACTTATAACACCCTTTTTTTTTAGACCGGGGTTAATAAAATAAAAAAATTTCGAATTTTTCGCAAATACGTTCTGCTTTTGAAATCAAGATGTCCAGATCCCTAGGTACTCCTAGAAATTATTTAAACCCGGATTCGTGTTCGGCGACCCCAAAAAGCATTGTGTAACCATTTTCCGTCCATTTGGTACATTTGACGAGATAAAAATTTTTTTTCATCACCTAAAATAGTGCATCTCAAAAAATGCATGTTTTTAATGCACAAACGACGAAAATTATCTTCCCATAATTTGCAATGGTCACAAAGTTTATAAATATCTTATAGAACCTAATGCAATAACATCTTATTTCAGAAGATTTCGCGGTTTTGACCTTTTTGTATTAAATTTCCTCGTCTAAAACGATTAAACGATTAAATTTTATAATCTCTTATGCTGAGAATGTCAGCATTTAAATGCGGAATTGATGAGTAACAACTTATGTTCAAAATGCAACTGTTACAACAATTTAAGATGAAGATTCATTCTATATTATTAATGAAAATGTCTCCCCAAAAATCCTGGCATCTGTTATGATCTGTTTGTCATATGCTAAGTATCTATACTATCACCGGTATATAGGTAATCACTCTTCTAGAAAATACAAATTTTACCGTTCTTCAAATGGTTGAAACATCGCAAGTCAAACAATGTTTTTCCACGGATGTGTTTTTGCTAATACTATTTTTGTTTTGAAACCGTCGTCATCAATAAAATCATCAAAAAGAAATTTTAAGTACTTAGTTATTTTTAAATATATAACAGTCCTAATTAGATGATAAAAGTTATTATGAAATTAATATCAAACATAAAGTTCTTAATTGACCATTAAGGCTTATCATTTATGATTTTCTTCCAAAAAATATGTAAACATCTCTGATTACAAAATTATTATACTCACTATTTTGTAAATAATAAATATTATTAAATGAAGGTCAATAAGTATCTGCCTTGAAATCAGGAAATAATTTACAAAAATTACGCAAACATAGTTTTGATAAATTTTTTGGATAAATAAGTTCCTGCTTTTAAATTATCAAAGTTTAATATTACGTTAAAGAAATGAAAGTCCTAATCAGTACTTACAACAAAAAGTGTCGTACCAATTTAAAAGCGATTACACAGGGTGTGCCAAAAGTAGTGAACACCAGAAAAATAGTGGATAGAAATTGAATAAAATACTTTATATTGCTGATTGTCAGTGTAAATAGAAAACCAGAAAACTATAGTTCTATGTTATTTTAATTTTAATATGTGGTTAGAATCAACTGGTACATCCACCTAATAATTTTATTGAATATTAAAATACCAAGTGAAAACGAACAATTGATTGAGTTAATTGTTGAAATACCATGTATAGACAGCGTTGATTACTCTTTCACAATTACACATTCATACATGTCACACAGATATAACTGATATTCCCATATAATATATGCTATACAATTTACGCATAATTTGCGCTCTAACAGGTAAACAGTGATGTTTACGAAAAAATGTTTCGAACAAAAGTTGTTCATATTTTTATAAGGAACATTTTTATACTAAACTTTTGTTCTATCTTTAAAGGTTTACAAGATGGGTCCTACAGACCCAAGACCCAATTGACCTATGTTCCTCATTTACGAACTCGACCTCACTTTTTACGTCTTAAGCACAATATAAAAGCTGCAGCTTGATATCTCTTTTCGTTTTTGAGTAATCGTGATAACAGACGGACAGACAGACGACAGACAGACAACCGGAAATAGACTAATTAGGTGATTTTACGAACTCAAATAATAAAATTTTGTTCAAGATATCAATATTTTTAACCGTAACAAACTTGGGACTAAACTTAATATACTATGAAATATATCATATACATGCTATAAAAATTAATTTGACAATTATATATTAAAAACATAGGTAGCTACACCTAATACAACAAACTCACATCATGGAAATGCATCAAGCATTTAAATTAATTTATATAAAATAGAAGATATACCGGATGAAAAATAATGAATAGTCAATATTCGAGGGGTTATAAATCGGATATGCCTAAAACAATTCTTTCGTCGATTTGTCCTTTTTTGAAAAATGTTTTGAACAAAATTTGTTAGCATTTTTACTAGAAATATTTTTGTAATTTACAATTTTGCTTTATCTCTAATCTTTTTAAGTGGTATGGCAAATTATTCATTCGAACGGTTTCCGAATATCAACAATTTTTGTCGTTATCTCCATAGAGGAAAATAAATTAAATTGTAACACTCGTTCTCATCAAAGTGTCAATAACTATTATCAGAAAGTTTTTTCGTAAACTCAACGGATTGGGCATAAACACGAAACCCAAATTATGTAGCTCCAAAAAGGGATATTTTTAACAAACGGTTGAAGATTGAGCAAATGTCTAAATTACAAAAATGTTTCTAATCAAAATATCAACTTTTTTCCAAAACATTTTTTTCGAAAAACACATTTGATATACATTTTTACTGTACCAAAATGCTTATTTTTGCATACTCTGTTAGCTCCTCGAGTGTTATATACCATTTATTTTGATTTCCCCGATATTCTGACATTAAGAAACGAAGAAAACACAAGCAGAAAGTCGAATCTTCAATCGAGTAATTGAACATACGTTTAAAGTGAGATACCTTGCCAATAAGAAATTTTAGTCAAAGAGATTCGCTTTTAGAGAATGATCTATATGATGGTTCATAATTCGCAAACTTTTTCCCACCCACAAAATCAAATTGAACAAACAAAATTAAAAAAAAAGTACTTACGATTGACTAAATAATCACAATTTAAAGCTGATTGTTGTCCTTGGATATGGTAACTAGATCCTGGTGTAAGGTAATTTTTCTTATAATAAACAATTATGAAATCCTGTTGACGATTGAATGGAACGGAAACTATAAATCGAAATTAAGAAAATTGAATCAATAAAATAACAAAAAAACAAAAAGCACCTTGACTTTAAAAATCATGACAAATGCATATAAAAAGACATTTTAAACTATAAACAATAGATTTTTTTTTGTTATCGTCTGTGAACTATTCTTTAAATTTATTCATTTTGTCTTATCAGAATAAAACTATTTTACTGTTTGAAAATCTATTGCGAACCCCACACAACCTCTATATTCTAAATTTTGTTTATACCAAACGTTTCGGGCTTTCACTATACTTTACTTTTTTTCTAAATACTAGACTTAATTAAGCTACCATTCATTCGCTATTCATCAAAGACTTTTTATTACAAAAACTAGCTTATATCTGAAAATAAGGTGGCATGATTTGCTTTTTGGCAAATGGCATGGTCGCCATTTGGGTTTAAGAGACTGTTGGATTTGCTTATTCAATAAAATAACTAGTTAACATAACATACAGTAAATAACAACTATATAAGGCCAAAATTGGTTCAAGTCTGGGTGACGATTGATATCGCTTTATTTACTCCAGCTTTAAAAAAAAATTTATTTTGTCCTCCTGAATCGGACCTTGAGTATAGCAACTTAAAAACGTTAGACTTTTCGATCAGCAAAAAATTTTCACAGATTTTTCGACTTATTTAAAACAAAAAATGTCTCTACATTCTTTAGTTCTTAGTAAGGCTTAAGACTTTTAAATATCTAAGTAAAAAAAAAGTGGCAAATGGTAATCGGTTAAAGCATGTGAAAAGCGATAAATAAAAAATTTTCAAAAATTGCGAATCTTTCTCCCTATAAATGTCTATTTTCTCTCAATCAGCCCAGAGAACTTGTTGGGTGTCTCGAATAAGTTTTGTATAAGCATCGAATGATAAGATCGTTTCAAACTTGCCTATCAGATATTGGTCTAAACCTCGTCACCATATGTGCCACATTTGAGATATATTATCCATTTAAAATTTACTCTTACATTTTCAAATTTTAAGTTGTAAAATAAATAATGAGAGAACGTAAAAAAATAATTTCTGTCATCACCGAGTTATAGTAGCAACGAGTAACATACACAGAAAGAGTAATTACGATTAGCTAATTCATATCGATGATGACTCGAAATAGGTATTTATGTAACGAAAAAATGAATCAACCTGAACACATTTTCGTTATTTGGCAAGCAATTTTTTGTGTGGCCATGGCTAGCGTATACTATTATTTTTCTATATAGAGGTATCAAAAAATAGAGACAATATTTATCTGGAATAAATAAAAAAGGAGAAATGTTTAGTAAAAATTTAAATTTAAGTTGTATGTAAACCAGTACCTACCAGTTTGTCCTGATAGATGAGGTCCACAGTACTCTTGATTATTAATTAATAAGAATTCATATCGACATTCCAGATCAAATCGTAAGAATGTGATTTGTATTTGGCAGATGTTCTGAAAATAATAAACAGATAAAAATTTTATAGATTTCTCTGAGAGAATCACATATGTAAAAAATATGAAAGAATTAGCGACAGTTTAATTTAATTTTTTTTAATTATAAAAATATGGAAGATTGTTTGCAAATATTAAACACTTTTATAAAAATGTTGAGTAAAAAATCTCAGTTCCCTTAAAATCGTCAAATCAAAAATTCGGTACGATTAAGATTTCTTTGGCTTTTTGATTTAACGGCTGGATTATGATATGCAGTATAGAGATATGCAAGATATGCAGTATATTCCAGAATTACCTTTTTAGGAAAAATCAGATATAGAAAATAGTTCCAAGCAATAGTTTTTCGCATCAAACAGGAGCATCTCATAGACACCTTAGACTGTACTTTGACTTTCAAGGTCAGTTAAAAGTCGGCTTGTTTTCGTAACTGGTAAGAGATAGTGGACAACTATAACTTTAGATTGATAAAACGATTAATATTTTTTGTTAGAAACATTTATTTAAATTATTAATAGATTCGGCGGAAATTTAATTGAAAAAATTTTCAAAGAATCTTAAAAATTTTGAGACTCCGTTTGGTCATGCGATAAGTTTTTTGTAGTGCTCTTTTGAATGTCAAAGTACATTTTTTATAAAACCTCCCTGAAATAAAAAGTGAAGCTAAAATATAAATTTGTAGCCAAAATTTCAGAATTTTTTTAGATTTTTATATTGAATTAGAACCTTTTCATATACTTCAAAACCATGTTTTAAACAAATGTTCATCTTTTTATAAGGAATAAACAGTCTAGTAGTCACAAATTGGTGAAATATAGAAATAATCGTCTTAAAAATACATGTGATAACTCGTTGTATTCGGAATGATGTCGTAACAGCACTCGACTAAAATAACGTTTTCGGAAAAAAACTACTAGTACGGATGTTTTCATTTTAAAATTTTATTTTAAACGATGATGACGCTTGACTATAATTCGACGTAAGATTAGTTAAGCTGACTGCAATACCAAAATGGTTGTACTACATAATCTATCTAGATCGAAAAAATCCAACAAATACATCGTATGAATAAATTATTTTACCTGGTTGGATCTGATGACATGATAATCGCAAAACGAAGGTGTTAAAAGTGGTTCGTTGGCCCCTTTTGCTGTTATTGTAAAATATTCAGATTGAAAGGCTTGGCCACATTTTGTTGAGCTGCCTGGATATGTTGGATATGAAGGGTTTGTAGGATAAGTAGGATAAGAAGGATTGGTAGGATATGTAGGATAGGTGGGGTATGTTGGATAAGTAGGGTATGTGGGATATGTGGGGCAAACATCCGTATGGCATGGTGGTTTCGGATATGTAGGATATGTCGGCACTGTAGGATATGTAGGATATGTCGGATTATTTGGGTATGCATTACACTGTATCTGTTGATAAGTTGCGTAAAAACCACGTCCACATTGACTTGGTGATAGATCCGATACAAAATAAATATCTTCATATTGTTTGTTTGTTAAATCCATGACCACTAATCAAAATTTTACAAAAATAATGTATTGTGAACGTATTTTTAGCTTAAATTTCTTAAGACACTACACAGAAAAAACACCATTGAAAACTAAAAATTTAATAGTTAACTGAAAATTTTGAGAAACTTCTCAAAAATTTATGTTAACAGTATTACTTTTTCTTTAGCGCCTTAAATTATAATTTAAAAAGATATTTAAACTTCTTCTTGGGCAGCATATTCAAAAGGTATGGAAAGGGTGTTTTGCAAAAAAAAAAAATAAAAAAAAAGAACCGATAAAGGATTTTGATAAAAAAAAACAAACAATAAAGTGTTCTAGAGCTAAAAAAACGAAAAAAATGAGACTACCTAAATGAGCTAAAGTTATATCCGATCGAACAATATATTCCAAATATTTGATTGCCTATTATATTTTCTTTCATTTCGTTCCAATTTATTAAAAATGAAAGATTACTCGATTTTTCTTTGCATTTTCACGGTTCGATCTACATGAATCTACAAGATAAATAATTATGCAAAGGTTTTAGTGCCACTATTAAAGAAGAAAATGTTTTGTTTAAATTGTCGTAGGATGCTTCGTAAGCGATCGCGCACGGCTTTTCGGAAGCACAAATTTTTGCATTTTCGGAAATTGTGTGGAAATCTTTTATTATTTTGCGACGAAAATTTTTTACAAAAAGATGCGATTGAGTGCTAGAATTTAAGACCAGAACAGATTTCCAGCGATGCATACATACCGAGAAAATAAAAGGCGAAAAACGAAATATTTTCGCTATAAAACCGTGTTTTCTCGTAAAGTTCGATCAGATTTTACTTCGGCTAGTCTGTCACAATAAAATCAAAATAAGCCGTGAGTAAGGTCTGGTGCGACCCTTGATATCCACACGAATAACTTCCCATAATAAATATAATGTTATAAAATTCTTTTCAGAAAATTTTATCGGTAGTCCGCTTCGATCGACACTCCAGCGAAGTTGATATCATTTTTTGTTAGCGCAATATCGTTAATACTATTCAACCGACACCTCAATGAAGTCGATATCATTTTTTTTTTCGCGCGATATCGATCCCGGTAAAAAAAGACCACGAACGTAGGTGCTAACGTAACGCACACACATATACACATTCTTCTTCTCTAAATTGGTGTTAATGCCTTGTTCTGACCACGAAACGTAAAGATATGTGAAAAATTTCGATTTCGAAAATAGGACCCATTACAATAACTTTCTATACTGGGAAGTTAATAATATTCAGTCGCGCGTAATGTTTACAAATTTAAAATTTTATAGCTAAGAATTTCTTACCGACACTATTTTTTAACGATTGTCCACAAAATCGTCCTTTTTGATATAAAATCATACCAGCTTTTTGGCAATTTGCACTCGATTCAATATCAAAATCACCAATGTTTATTCTAAAACCGCAATAGTTATTCTGGCGATAAAATCTGTAAAAATATAAAAAATTTGTGTTTAGTATGTGAAAAATGAGATCAATGAAAGTGAAAGTTAAAAGTTACAGGAAATTGTGATTTTATTTCATAAAATTTTTGTAGAATAAATGGTTTACTAATTAAACGATTTAATAGGTATTCGGTTATCATCTTTTTATCAAACTATAAATATTTATTGTCAAACACTTTACATTTATCATTTGTATAAAAAAAAACCTGTGGTGAACAGAGCATTTTTTTGAAAATATCAACTAGAGAGAGGAACTGGAGAGTTGAAACAACCAAACGATACTTCCCTTGGGCGAATAGGGAATATTCATGTATTTTTTTTATATTTTTCATTCATTGTTTACACCGTTATAACAAAGTAAAAATATAAATATTGCTTAAAAATGCTGTATTTAAGTGTAAAAAAATATTTAAAATACATTATAATTTTGAGATAGTTAAACGCAGTTTTTTTGGCGCTCTCTGTTGGTGGCGTATAAGTACGTGATCTGTCAATTGGTGACAGTTCAATGTATAATTTACTCATTAAAGAAATGAATTTACAACACAGAAATTTTTACACTTGTTATTATTAAGTTTTCTAATAAAAAGCCGTAGAATAGTATAATTAAATGAAATACCATATATAATGTAAGTAATTAATATCATACAGTATGTCAATAAACTTGAAAACCCCGAATTATGATGTGACGTTCGTATAAAAATTTGAATTTTCGTTTTAGAATTTTTGAAATGCCCTCACTGAATTTGTACTTTTATTAATTAATTTTAAGTAATTAAAAAGATATTAATTACTAAAATAATGGTTTAGTTGAAATGTCCAATCATTAAAGTTACGGAAGAATAATATTTGAACCAAATTTAAATTTCATGAATATTCCCTATTCTCATTTCAAAAACCTTGGAATCCCTAACTTTATTTAGAGAGGAAGAATGTCGAAAACACATTTGTTTTTTTATAAATTAGGGGACAGAGATTTCAGATGTTGAAACAAACCTCTTACTCAATTCAGGGGGCTGTATGTAAAGCCTTAAAATCCGCAAAGAAAAATTATTTTTTGGAAGAAAAAAGCGGTAGAGGGTTGGGTCTGAGCACTCACAAAAGGCACAGTCTTGACATTTAACAAACTTAATACGAATTTTCAGCCTTTCAGCATGTAAAATTCAAGATTTCTTATTCTATGATTCTTGCTTTTAATTTTTTTTAAAGATGCACCTAAATAATTGAGAAAAAATAAGACCTAATGATTTGTCACGTAGACTTACAAAATTTATTAATTACAAAAATTATATTATTTAATATCAAATGAATGTTTTTCGTTTCAACCTTGACATATAATTTATTTTTGTTAATATTATCGATTCGTAAATGTCAAAATATCGCACATTTGTTTTAATTCAATTTTTATTTTTAAAATTAATTTTTATTTTTAAAAATAATTTTTATTTTTAATTAATTGCATCTGTTAGTTAAAGGTTAATAATATTTATAAGTTGCATCAGTCACAAAAATATTTTAGTAATCAGTATTAATTTACTTATCAAATTTATTTTTTCGTAAAGTCCATGTTGGTGGCATGCATTATCAGTCTCTAGGAGGTATTTTTTTTATAAAAATCACGTTTGAAGGCTGAATGTACATAATTTAATGCCTGAAATACACATAAATTTGAATAATATTGTTTACTTTACCTGATGCAACTATATATAACTATTTGGATACTCAAGTATCTTTACGTCAATTACTCAATTACTGTAATAATTGTATGAAAGGTTGGGAAATATGTACTACGGCAAGGTTTTGCACATATTCAATATGAAGGCACTTCTTCATAATCAATTAAAATACAAATCACAAAATTCAATTCACATACAAATTTTCGATCCCTTTGATCCGCCAATATACATGATAATTTGACCTAAGAAAAAGCAGAAGAGATTAAAAAGTAGGCATTCCTAGGCGAAATCTGAAGGTGGATTTTCAACTGTATTGACCCCAATTCTTATATTTTCAATGATACAATAAATTTCATTACTTCGAAGGATTAAAAATGAAAAAGAAAAAAAACAAGTACCTTCTTCGTGACACAATAAATATACAAATGAATACATATTAATACGCAAAATAGCTTCAAGGAAGTTTTCCTGATTCACAATTTGGCTAACTTGACATAAATATTGATAATTGCTGCAATTTTAATGAAAAAGAGGTCTGAAAATAATCTATGTCTCGTATTTTAATACATATCATCCTTGCTACAAAATATATTAATATTCTTTTTCAAATTTATTTGATCCTCCTAATTAACAGAATTTAATGACGATATTACCACAGGATAAAAGGTTAAAATTTTTGATGTCTCAAATAGTAGCGATATTTATGTATTATATATTTGTAAACTTGTAATTCCGAATCCACTCTATTTGTATCTGTTTAGATATATCAGATCCACATTTTAATATACAGGGTATGTCTAGTTAAAGCAGCAGCTTAAATTAAAGTTCAAGCAGCAGCACTTTATTAAATGGTAGATAGCTTTAATGACAATTTTTAAACAAACTAATAGTCAGAAAAGCTTCCTTTTCTAGATACAGGGAGAAATTTTGAAAGAAAAACATCAAAATATTATAGCGCCGCTGGCTTTATTATAAATACAATAACATTAAGCAATACTTCATTTATAGCAGCCTTTTTCGTCATATATACAATAAAAACCTCTTCTAAAATTTCTTCACCAAATATCTAGAAAAGGACGCTTTCAAGTGTATTAAAAATGATCATTATTTTCACGTCATGTACCATTTGATGAAGTTCTGTTAATAAAAATTAGACTACCCTGTCCCATTTTTATTCGAGGACTAAGGGATCACATTACATCAGCCGTTTAAAAAGCATCAACTTTTTGCTCAATCATATGAAAGCGTTGAAGCGTTGAGGTATAAGATAAACTACACTACAAGTCCTACACAGACAGAAAAAAGATTTTTCGATCCTCGAAATTTTTGTTTGAACCAAGAATAGTTCGTAGTAGTAGTTAGTAGTTAGTAGTCTTGAAATAAAAACTTAAAAGTAAGACATTTTTGGAATGAGAAGAAATTTACTTCCGGCAAGAAAAATTTCTTAGCGAAACAAACTTTTTTTTTGTCTCAAGTAAACATTTTTGTAAAATCCTTAATTTTTTCTCTTTACTACGAAATAATGACAATAAAACAAGTCATTTAGACAACTGTAAATTTTCAAATTTAAGAGGAATTTATAAATTATTAAATTTGACAGATTTCATTTATTTGCCCTTTGGGCATTTGCTTCATAATTTTACCTTTTTATTTGATGTATCTCAGGCATTAGGTATTTGTAATTTTATTTGTACACGCCCGTCAAACGATCTCTAAAATAAAACACCATGACTGATTTGCATGTATACATAATAAAAACAAATTTTAAATAATTATAAAATCTTAAACTAATATTTTGATTACTTTTATGAATTATATTATTTTTAAAACTCAAGTTGTAAATAATAAGTTTTATTAACCTTTAACATCTAAACGGTGTAACATTGACCTTCATTTTGTTATTGCACAATATTGCATTCTGGTAAATTTAATGTTGTGCAATAGCTGTTTCTACCCTAAAACAAAATCGACACAGGAGAACAATTGTTTTTGAATGTATGATGTATATTGAATAACTGATTTATTACATCGCATTGTTTTATAAAATACATAATGGGGCAATTATTACTACTATTTGTTGGTAAAATTCAAAATAGTTACAACGAATAGAAAAAAGATTAAGGAGTCTAATTCATTCTATTCACGTTTATTCTAGTCCGATTCATTCTATTCACGTTTATTTTAAGATATATAATAGATTTTTTTTAAATCTTGGAGTTTAATTTGGTTCGTTACCAGTATACCCGTGTTAAAACGGTAATGAAACCTAGCTAGATTAATATTTCGTCCCCCAAAAATCCCCTGCATACTAATGGCAACCCTAAATTTACATATTAATTTTCATGAAAATTGTTGGAATCGTTTCCTAGATTGGTGTATTAGTACACAGGGTGTTTTTGGGACAAAATCTAGCTAGGTTTCATTTTTAGAAAATGTCGTTTTATCTGTTTTTTAAGGTAAAAATGAAGCATTGACTGCAAAATATGACTCTTTTTGGCATCTATTTTCGACGAAATAAAGTACCGGGACATTCAAATTGATATTTGTGTACACACATTTTAAATGGTTCTTATATGGGTGTAAAGCTCAGTCATCCAGGTAATGAAATACTAAAATTGAAAATAAAATTTATTTATAATTAAAATTTTTTGTTTTCTCCAAAGGATTAATTGAACTGTATATTATTTTAGCAATAAAAGTTTTTGTTCCCGTGTACATAGTAAAGAAGTTGTAAGCAAGAAAAGTTCCGTTAAGAGTTTTCGATAAACATATCTCTTTTGAATAAGTATCTTTGTATCCATTTTAACTTGCTTGAGCGTAAATTCGTGGTCAAAACATAAAATTAAGGTTTTCGACCAGTAAATATTTGCTAAATATAGTTTTTTTTTATAGCAATCTTTATAGAATTTAATTTGTACTCATTTTTTCTTCAAATATAGTATTTACAAAGGTCTTTGCAATTTAATGTTCTGTAAATGATATATTTTGTTCGGTTTTGTTCTTTACTCTTTTCGTATAAGAAAATCAAGCGATGTCCAGATTTTTTGAAACTGAAAATATTTTTATTTGAACCTGAGAAACTTAGTTTTACAAACTTTTTATTTCGCAGATGAATATTTTTGACATTTTTCATATTGTTCGGTTGTGGCAAATAACTATAATCTTTTGGTCTCATAGCATTTTAGTTGCTGTTTCATGTGGTCGATACTGACAAATTTAAACCATAGGATAATAATGTATGAGATAAATCTCAGGGAAAATAACGAAGTTCTTTTAACAAATCGGCATGCAATTTTTTTGGCATAACAGTGTAGATACACATTATATTTTCAAAAAGACACTCCCATATATTCATTTTCTAACAATAAGTAAGTCAACAGTCACTAAAAACTTAATAAAGAAACGAAAATAAACATTTGTAACAATAAATTATAAATTAGAAAAAATTAATGAAATTTAGGGTTGCCATTAATTATATTTGCTAATTTTTCCCTTTATTGACTTGAAGATTAAAAGTATATTTAATAATTGTTTCAAAATGTAAAATTCATTGTTAAAAAGCATGGGGTATCGTATTATCGAATTCTTCGGTTTGGATTATTATATTATCATCAATTCTTAGTACCCCTGAAAATTTTTAGATAGTTTACACATCTGAAAGTGGTTGAAGGCCGAATTAAAAAATTGGATTACATAATACATACAGTTCAAGTTATTGAAAGAGAGATTTAAAAAAAATTGTTACCTGTAACATATGTTTAATCCTCTTGTATAATAAGATGGATACCCAGGACTCTGTATAACTCCTGTTAAACCATTATAAACTTGACAATTACTTGGATTGACTGGATTTATTGGATATTGTGGCCAATTTGTTGGCGGTGTACTGACTATGCATCTTCCTGTTTGTTGAAAAATATCTAATGCTTGTATAGCCAACCATTCAACCAAACTGAATTTTCGACAAATAATTTCATTGACTGTATGTCCCACTGAATTGAACGGAGCAATTGTATTAAAATTACGATCATTGAACGAAGAAGCATTACTATTAATTAATGGCGTATCAGTTTCATCAAACGTTTCTAACTTTTTGGCAAATATTTTATGTGTATCCCGATAAGTACGGCGAATCGAGCCACATGTTTCTTGAAATATTTCAAATGTAATTCCATTGAACATTGTTCGAGGATATCCTTCGTTGCGATATCGAATTGTAATCGGTGTGCTATCCCAATTGTTGAATCGTGAATAAATGGTAATTCCAGTTTTACAACCACAATATCTTCGACCACCAATTTCAAAAAATCCACGAGGACATCCGGTTCCCGTATCCTCTCCAATCCATGCAAATTTAACGTATATCCGTAATTGACAAATATTTTGATTTGTTCGATAAATTTGGAATATACAATCAGTAGGTGCATTTTGACTATTTGGGAATTCTGGACTCGATAAATAAAAATGCTGACGATTATATATATTTGAACAACATTGGGGTAATATTTGTGGATATTGGGGGTTTTGAGAAGGATAAGTTGGTGATATTGGATTAATTGGATATTGAGGATAAGTGGGATATGTTGGAGCTATTGGATAACTTGGGTATTGAGGATAAGTGGGATATGTTGGATATTGAGGGTAATTTCCACATGTTGAAGGTGGGTAGCCTGGATTTATACTGCATTGTGAAGATCTCCGTGTAGCTGTAATATTTCCATTACAATTAATTTTCCTTATCATTAATTTAAATCCACGTTCCGTTTTAAATTCATCAGTATGAAAATTAATAATCGCTTGTGATTTATTTTCAAAATTGTATATTTTTGATTTCTTATCACGAATTTCACCACACAAAGCATCTTTATCATCAATTTCTAAGCGATCTTTCATACATCCTAACGATGCTTCTAATGAAAAATCGATAAAATTCAATTCTAACATAAAGGGGCATTTTAAGTTTACATTTTTTATCCTATAATGACAATCTAAATTATTTTGATAATTTTGAGGATAAGACGGAGATTCCACAATGAATTCGTTTTCAAGAATCTCTTGTTCACATTTATTTATCGTTAGAATTTCATCAATTAAACTATTATCGGCACACTCAACGAACGCTACAATCACAGTAAAAACAATAATTTTTAACATGAACATTTTAAAAACTAAACGTGGACAAAATGAGGTAAGAAGTATTTATAAGGAAAAAATTTAGGGTAAATAAATGAGGTAAAAAAAGATTTCTTTTAATAAAGGATGTTTAATTATTGATAAAAAACTAACGACATATTATATTGATTTGTAAATGCTAGAGAAAAAATTTTTTTTTTAAGTAAACATAAATTATTTAAATATTATTTTAGTTTTTTGTATATTTCCAGTATTTTATGGATTTTATTATTAGACTAGCCGTTACTCTTCCGCTTTGCTAGACTATGTGTATGCATTTACCATCACAAAAATTTCCATTTAAACCACCACCACCCCGGGCTTAAAGCCCCTAAACCAGACCGCTCACTAAGCCACTTTTACCTATTCCTCAATTTAATCATTTGGACTTGACACGCACAAAACAAAAAACATCATAGAACACCCTCGCTGTTTCTTTGAAATTTTTCTGGACAAGTTATCCAACTTTTCTTTCCTTAAAGCTTTAGGCGAACTATTACAATCATTTAAAAAAATAGCATCTAAATCGGTCATTTGTATTTGTATATATTTGAAGGTTTTTCTTATCATTTATATACGTAATATTCTTCACTTGAATCAGAACTTGATGATTCATTTTTTCACAGAAACTCAAATATACATATTTAAAAATTACCTAGTGATCTTTAAATAATTTGCTAGTGAGTCTGCTATATGATTGTTTCTCCGTAAGCCGCAATAAAATCGACAAAAGAATGTTTCATACAACATCTTTGAGTTTTATTAGCTATAATATGCAAAGTCGAACCGGCAGAAATTGGCAAATCATTGAACATAGAAATTTCGAAGAATATAGAAATGATATTTTTTTTTTTAATATTTTTTAAAAATTATTATTATTTTATATAATTTTTATTTTTATTTTTTTGATTTGTCATGACAAATAAGCACCAAATAAAAAGGCATGATGTGTATCAGTCACATGAAAATCAGTTCAGTCGTTTAAAAGTTGTATACTCTCTATTATCGAGAGTTTATCAAATTTCATATTATAATTTTCTAGATATTTCTCATCTATTTCCATGCAACCATAATGTCCCACAGCAAAGTGGGGCGGGTTATAGCTAGTAAACTGTGTTAACATACAGTAGGGAATTTATTGGGAAACACTGAAAATTTAAAAATGGCGAATTCAAAGATGCTGGCGGCTACTCATATTACTCTGTATTAAAACTAGTAGTTTTCTAACTAAAATTGTTGCACCTACCTATCTTAAATGTATATTGTTTTTATCGTAAAATTTCAGTGTCTATAATTGTCTTTCTGTAATTATTAAGTATTTGCTAATATCGTATTCAAATTTGGAACTTTTAAAAGCAAAGGTATTCGAAAAGAAAAATTTATGAGTTCTTTTTTTCGAAAAAGCCGGAACGAAAATATACATTCGAAGGAGAGATAATACAGTTAGGAGAAATATCATATGAAATTTTACTTGAACAATAATTACTATTTTTTATTTTTTATAATACTCCAATCGAAAAAATCTAAAATGGTTTATATTAATGCATGTGATTATTACATATTATAAGCAAACTATAACAGCGGTAAATTTGATCAATTAAATTTTTTCAAACAACGAATAAACTGAATCAGTTATTTTTATCACAGCTCCAAAACGAATCAGTCGACTCTATGGGATATTAAATATACGACGAAATAACGATATACATAATTAAGTATTAAAATTACCCATTTACTATATGTTGTAGTTATTTAAGAACAAACAAACAGAAGAGAGGACTGCTTTGTTTGTTTAAACTCAGATTCCTCCCATTTCAGTCGAATCAATGATTGGGTATTTCATTTCATTGCTAGGGCATTCTTCCATTATATGAAGGAGTGTATACCGCTACCTCAGATTTTGGACAGGGCTTACTATCCTTCACCACCATAAAGAGTAAATGGTTTTGGGTCCACATTGACCAGTCAACAACCCAACAAGACGTTTATTTATTCCCGGATGTTGCTGATGACCTAGGTAAATTTTACGAACTTGATGAATTTGGAGTAGTTTTACAAGAGTAAATGCCAAGTACCAATCAATGAATCGTTTAATAGATTATACTAAGAAATTCTGATTTGAAATAGAATGAACTTGAACCTGATAAGTTCATAATAAATTTGAAGCTATTATCAGTTTTTCATAACAAATCAAATATCAATCAATAAAATATCTCCCTTCATATCAGCAATCATATCTGCAAAACGTTTCTTTTTTCAATATAATTTGAATGTTAATGCTAAAAGTAAGAATATTTTCCTGATAACAAATTTTTTTTCTACTTTCTAAACAAACTTGATAACAATTATGTGAAATTTTTACACAAAAATGTTCACAAACATTGTTATGTGATAAATATATGCCCACCTTTTTTGAAGTAGAACGAAAATAATAATCCAAATAAAAATTATAATTTACCTACTTTACGTTTTTATTTATTCCAACAGACTGTGAACCTTAATGATTACAGGAAGCCAATATTGCAGCGAAATTTATTTAATTTTTTGCCAGCCTTTAAGATCATTGATAACGATAAATTTTATAATAAAACAACTTTTAATTTAAAATCAAATTTTCCGATTTTCACATTTTTAGATATTTTTATACCATGCATATATGAAATATACATAGTATATTAAGTTTAGTCCCAAGTTTGTAACGCTTAGAAATAATGATGCTAGGAAAAAAATTTTGTCATAGCTGTTCATAAAATCACCTAATTAGTCCATTTCCAGTTGTCCGTCCGTCCGTCCGTCCGTCTGTGGTCACGATTACTCAAAAACGAAAAGAGATATCAAGCTGAAATTTTTACAGCGTGGTTAGGACGTAAAAAGTGAGGTCAAGTTCGTAAATGAGCAACATGGGTCAATTGGATCATGGGTCCGTAGGACCCATCTTGTAAACCGTTAGAGATAGAATAAAAGTTTAAATGTTCCTTATAAAAAAATAAAAAACTTTTGTTTGAAACATTTTTTTGTAAACATCACTGTTTACCCACGAGGGCGTTAATTAGGTGCAAATTTTATAGTATGTATTAATATAGGTATATATCTTTTGTTATTTACGTGACGTCATAAAAACAAACAATTGCGCATCAACAATGTCTATACATTTTTGTATGTGTTATGTGATAAAGAAATCAACACTGACTATGCATGGTATTTCAACAATTAACTCAGTCAATTGTTTCTTTTCACTTGTTTTCTTATATGTTGTATATTGTTAAATGAAAAGAATTTAAAATACGATTGATTAAAAAATACCAGAAAATTTGCAGCTGACAAAAGGGTTAAAATCTGGACTGCAATATTGTATAATAAAAAACCATTTTTCAACCCTTCGGCAATCTTTTTTGCATGTATTGTGCTCGAAGTGGCTTTTTTTTAATCATAAAACAAACAAAATGTTGAAAAATACAAAAATCTAAGGACTGAGTTTCGATAAATTTTACATTCGAGTCACGACTTAAACCTTAATTTTTCTTTCCAAACTTATTTTTATCAATCCTAAAGAGGGCAGGCAATAAAAGCATAACAATTAGGCTTTAGGAATTTCTTTGATCTATTACTATGCATATATTTTTATTGTGTAAATTCTCCCGAGGCTAGTGCGTCAATTTTAACATTTAAACTTTTTTTCCACGACTTACAGGCTGGATCCAATGGGCCCGAGACTCAATTGACCTATGTTGCTCCTTTACAAAATTAAAATTGATTTTTACGTCCTGAGGAAGCTACAAAAATTTTAGCGTGATAACTCTTTTTGTTTTCGACTTATCGTGTTGACGGACGGATAATCGAAATTGGACTAAGTAGATGGTTTTATAAACACTTATACCAAAATTTCCTTCGTATATCAGCAATATTTTTAAGCGTTACAAACTTTTGGCTAAAATTAGTATACCTTGATAAATATTTCATATATACTTTTTTACAAACATTCAAAAGTTAACCCAACCTATAATTCTCTCCCGAAAACTTTCTCGTATCATACTTATTGTATATTCAATAGGTCAATAATTCTAAAATAGTATAGTTTACACAGTGAGTCACTTTCAAAAGAAAAAACTTTAAACGAATATCATAGAAAAAAAATTCGTAGATGAATAGCTGCGTTAGCTAAGCCAATTCCCTCAAGATTGAAAAAATAACACATTTTTCTTAAAATCGAATATTGAACTTTTAGTTTTCCAAGAATATTATTTCGAAAATTAAGCGTCTAGGGAGAAAAACCACAAGAGTACTTTTTTGCTTATAACTAATCAAAAATTAAAAAAAAAATATTTTATTTTGAACTCTCCCGCCACTTTCTACTACCAAAACCCTTCTTGTTACCAAATTTTATTCAAATCAGACTTAAATTTCGATTGAGAGTTTACATAAACCTATACATAGTCGAAGGAAATGGAGCCATTGATTTTCTACTGATGATGGAATTTTGAAAAAATTTCTTCAAATGTTCATCGATCCTACCTAATAGATGTCAAAAATGACCATCGTTAAAATTTATATATATTTATACATGCATATACGTATGTACGTATGTATATAGATATATACAAGGTGTCTAGCTAAGTTGGTTACATATGGAAAACTTTTTTATTATAAGGCTTACGAACAAAATTTATTCTCTAGTGAATAGCTGAATGGTAATATTTTTGAACGCAGTGTTAACCTTATAATATACAAGTTTTCCTTCAAATTTTCATCACAAAATCAATGGCTCCATTTCCTTCGACAATTCGATTAAAGTTTGCTACACTGTTATTCTTGAAATATTATGTCTATCGTTATATATAGTCTCATTTGATTAATATCTACCCTTGAACAAAAAGTTTTGTACTGATAAATGCCTTATGTACGGAAAATACTTCCTTGGTTATAGGCTTGAATAACATAGTGTTACCAAAATAATTTTTATGAAAATTATAATTGTTATTTTTATCTCCAACATTCTAGAAAGAATATCATACGTTTTCGGATGAATTTAGATATTTTGACTAACTGAAAAAAAATATACATAAGAAAAATAATAAAAAGAGTATTTTTTTAGAAATTATATATTATAAAAACTTTTTTTTTTTACAAAAACAATTACAAACTTAAATAAAAATAATTTAGAGCTAATTGAAGAAAACATTCTAAATTTTGAACAACATCCAACAATTTAATTTTTTTTTTTAATTTTCTGACTAGAAAAACAAATAGATAATATATTAAACAGTTTAAAATAATTAAATAAATGCTTATTACATAATTAATCGTAAAAGCCCTATCGTATTATACAAATATAATTTTTTTAACATTAATCATTGCCCTGCTGTATACAAATTATTATATCGAAATACTGAACAAGAACTATTATTTAAATAAAGAAATAAAATGATCATAATTTCGATGAAACTTGTTTACGGTCCAATCGCGCATAAATAATACCGCTTGGTTTGTCAACTGGATGATAAACTTCCTTATTTTCACCTTTTACAACGCTAGGTGGGAATTTCGACATATTTATTGTTAAATAATGTTTATTTGGCATGGTCATCTCAATTTTACTAATTTGACTAACACGATCCAATGCCATTTTTGATGCTAAATACAATGTATTTTGTACTGATGGTGAATAGATTCCAGTATCTGGTGGTCCAGCAAATTTATCTAATATACAGTCTTTAACTTCTTCCCAAACTTTATCAAAATTAACACCGTATGCAGTAGAAAATTCCCAATTTGCTGCTACTACTGTTGAGAACACACGATCATTCGCATCCGGTAATGTACGATATTCATCTTGAACGAAGTCAGTAAATGAGCTTTGTGTGGTTTTCAATACACGTAAACCACGTAAGCCTCCAGTTATTTTTGGTGAATCTGTTGACAAAAATAAGTATATTATTAAGTGTTCAAAATTCAAACTGAAGATGACTACTTCATTGAAATATTATAATACGAAGCTTTTGAACATACATTTTTCCAACGCTATATTTTTCTACTGTAGAATATTCGGTATCATAAAATAGTACTGTCATCAAAATGACACATTATTTTTGAAGGAAGTGAAAAGATAATTTTACAGTTTATATACAATGACAAAACTTACCATTTCGTCGGACATTAACCGTACAGAATCGTACTGCTGTTGGTGAAAAAATAAACGCATGATTGTGAGCACGACCATCCACTTGTAATCGTTCCCAAGGATATTCCTCCACACTGACAGTAACCTCTTCAACGTGAGGATATACATACAAGAAATGATTGCATATTAACAATGCAAATTCCTCAGGTGTTTTAACTCCATGTTTCTTTGCCAAGACATAAACAGTGTTACGTTGTGAATCTGTTGCAATAATATCTTTATTATCTCCATCCAAAAAGTCCTTTTGTGTAGATAGACGTAGATGAGTATCAACTTCGTATTCACGGATTGTATGAAGAACACCATCTCGATGTACATGCATTAATTTAACATGATTTTTTCCATAGCCATATTTACCAAATTCATATTTGTCGCGATTCAGATGATCTTGACTAATTTTTTCCAATTTTTCAACTGGTTTACTAGTTGCTGCCGAAGCATTTACTTTTCTTACACCCATCACTCTAAAAATGTGGAGAAAAAAAAAACATTAACAAATTTCGCTGTAAAAAAATAGAGCAATGTGGTGTTAATACTTACTTGTCACTGTGAGACCATTGACGAGACATTTTGAAAATGTTTTGTTATTTTATAAATGGTAAAGGAAAACAATTAATATTTCGATTAGAAATAATCGAAATTATTCAATTGTTGGAATAGGGTATTACTGAGTAACTCAAATTGAGTGTATGATTTTAAATGAAAATAATTGTCCGTTATATAGGCAGAAAATTTTGATCTTTGCATCACGTGAATCAAATAAAATAGTATGTAAAATAATAATATCAACTTGTCCTTGTTGAGTGTTTAATATATTTTATCCTTCTTTCTTTAAATCAATTAATTTTGTTATCTTTTTTCATAAATTGATAACAATTTATGAGTATGTATCATCCATGTTTTGCTTATGTCCGTTCGTATTAACATAATATGAATTATATTTTGAACATTATCGTCACAAAAATTTGAACCTTAGAGGTCATAATGAATATAATTTTGAATAAAAATTGTGTGTCGATATCAGGAGCATTATCAAAAAGGAGATTTTTTTAATGTACTTGTTTGTTTTTTTTTTTGCAAATTTTGTACCAAAATTATATTTTCTAAATATTTGTTCAAAGTATTTTATTTTTTATCAATATATTTTTAAAAGTTTTAATAAATAAATAAATAAAAATATCTGGTACAAGAACGTGACATAAAACCGGAAGAAATATAAAGCCTTTAAAAATTATTAAATTCCCGTTATGAGAAGTCTGTTTTTTGAAATCGAAATTTTCAACATATCATTACCTTTCATATAGTTAGGAAAAGGCATTAAGACCAATTTTGGAGAAGAATGAAAATTGAAAATTTGTTCTTGTTTAAGAATTTGTTTATTTTTCAAGAAAATGCAAATTTGCTCTCCATTGAGAATTTTTTTTATTTTTTCAAATAAATATGCATAAAAAATCAAACATGAAAAAGGGGTGAACGTTGCATCAAATCAGACATGTTTGTTTTTTGAAAAGTTGTTTGCAATGAAAAGGGAATTTTAAATCTAAGGTTTCGACCTCGGCAAACGACCAGACCATACCGAAACGTAAGAAAAAAATCCAAAATTTTGACCTTTTTCATCAAAAATTGTAGAATTTATTTTTAAAGAGAGTTAATAATAAAGAATATGCAACAATTTAAAATCAAGCCGGTTTTTATAGGTCCGATTGTTTTGGAGATACAGCTTGTCAAAGTTTGTCCATTTTTTCGCAACGTATATGATTTTTCGCAAAATTTCATCTTGTTAGAGATAGAGCAAAAGTTTAATGGTAAAAAATGTTCTTATAAAAAAATAAACAACTTTTGTTTGAAACATTTTTTCGTAAAGATCACTGTTTACCCGTGAAGGCGCAAATTAGAACAAACGTTTTGTGTTCATTTTCCCCAAAATTATTAAAGAATTTGAAATTTATTATTTTGAAATAGTAGGTTTAAAAAAATTCTGTACTTACTTTTTTATTAGCTATAAATAAAAAAACTCGTATTTGTTGGGTTTCTCAGTTATTTAATAAATAATGTTTGTTTCGAAAGATTTTCGATTCCCAATTTCATTTCCTTAGTCTTCAAAGAATTATATTTTTAAATTTAAATTAATATAAGAAACATCTTAAACTGTTTTTGATAGTTTTTATTTTATTTTAACGACCCGCCCTCCTCTTTTTAAAATTTGTAATAATTTTAATAATCATAATTTGATATATATTTTGAAACAACTGACCATAAAATAATTTGATGGAACGACATCCAAAACTAAGTGTTATTACAGCATTAATCAATTTTCACCAGATTACAATTTGCCAAATTGATAAATCATTTAATTAAATCGTTATTTTTCGAAATGTTGCGTCAAAGAAACCCATTAATGGTATATAGTCAGTTGCATAAGGATCAGAATCTCGATCCATTACCTGGAAATTTCGATTCACTAAACGCAATCGTAAGAACATGAATGTAGCGGTTTTTCTTTTACGAATTGAAAAATAAGCGTATAGAAAGTTTATGTGCAAAGATCATGATCTTTAAATCAAGCAAAAGCATGATATTTGTTCATGCACTGTAACTCTGGTCTGTTCTTTTTCAGTTACATCTTTTCTCTACAATGTTAAGTGCAGTATATGACAGACACAACCTACACAAGCAGGATTTAATGTAATGAATGAGATAAATTGAAAAATTTGAGAAGTTTATTTTATTGGTTTTCCCTCTATTGAATTATTTTTATCTTGTATTGCACAAATTGATTATTTTAACGGCTCGTGAACTATGAAAGAACTAAGTAGGTTTGATTTAAATTTCCTGTATTTCGTACATTGGATACATGAACAGGTCATAATTCCATATGGAAAATATTGTAAAGGATGTCCTTACGTTTTATTTTCAAACAAACCGTGGAATAACTTCCCAGCATACTACACACACGAATAACTTTCCAGCATTCTAAATAGATATAAAAAAAAATTGACCAACTCGAAAAGACTCGATCGAATGTTATAAAATTCTTTGTGGATCATATTTCAGTCGATATCAAATTTTGTTCGCGCGATATCGATCAGGAAGAATTTTAAAAAATCTGTAAAACAGAAAATTTAACGGAAATGCCTTAAATAATTGTTGTTTGAAGGAATCCAAATAATTATAATGACGGCGACCGATCGGCACTCTGATCGGTACTCTGATTCGGTACTCCACCCACTTTGAGGGCTTAATAATATCGGTTAAAAAGCTATTTGCTAATAGGGTATCATAATAACAGATTTTTTCAATATACGTATTGATTTATACAAATAAAATTTACAAAATTAAAAAAACCTCCGATAAACACTTAAAACTCTCCATTAAATTACTTTTTTTCTTATAACTCTCTCTCCAAACTGAACCGATTTTGAAGCAAATAGCCTCTTTTAAAGTTACTTATTGTTGTTGTTTACGTTTAATCATGCACACGATATTTACATCATGGTCTATATTTTGACTATATTTTGATGTAATATGTTACATACAGGCGTAAACTAAATATTGACAAATATCTTGTCTAGTAATCTTAATTAAAGAGAATTGAAAAAAATACACTCGAAACCAGGACTCGAACCCGGACTTTTTGGATTCATGTCAAGCGCCAATGCCACAACGCCAATGCCACAAGCAACGATGCCACAGACACGTGGTCAGACAGTAAATAATATTCTGATTGGGTAGAGTCCGCTTGCAGTTTCACTACCTATGGGATTTTGTAAAAATTTATATTTTAATTCAATGATTACCTGTTAATATCTATCAATTTTTTATCTGAACTCAGATAACCAGAGTACTTAGAAAAAAGTGATGGTTATTTAGCGGCTGGAATTACAAATATATCTTCATTAAAAATGCAAAAGAATATATTCAATGTTTTATTATAAAATTGCAATACAGCGTAGATGAAAGGGACACTCTTAACAAATAGGAAATAATAAATTTATTTCAAAATGTTGCACCACAAAATAAATAATAAAGAAAAGTTACATTTAAATATAACATGATCAAAATTTATCAAAGAAAATATAAACGGATCATTTCCTGATAATATGTTTAAAAATACAAAATGAATCAATAATTAATTCTAAATATAAATTTTACACGAGATTTAATTATTAATTAAATAGTTAGTGCTAAAATAAGATAATTAAGTTTTAAATTAGTTAAATATAATTGATAAATAATCTGCCTCACAGAGAAGACTTTCCGTTGACATTTTTAGCTAACCCGTTCACCAAGTTCAATCAGTTATATCAGTTAGCATGTTTTCCTCGTAACATTCTCGCACAATATTATAACACTAGTTCGATTTTCATCTAGGCGTATAGCTATCACGAGTATGACAGAGTACATGCGTTAAGCAATGCATCTAAGTAAGAGGTATTATAGATTTTATATAAAATGTCTTTTAAGCTATACAACAGTTCTTCTGTTGTATACCTGCAGATAGTGGGGTCAACACATGTATATAATACCTCTCACTTAGCATTGCTTAACGCATGTATTATGTCATACTCGTGATATTTATAAGCCTAGATGTAAATCGAACTAGTGGTATATAAATTTTATTATGCTTACTAGAAATTATTTATGTGTGCAACTGCAAGATAGAATTTATTATACGTTGATGTTTCTTTACCTTTTTCCCATTATAATCTGAACGGTTACGTTACTGAACGGTTTGTTTTGCATTATTTACTTGTATCAAATGTACGTAATTATTACTCCCATTTATAAGCATATTTTGTCATTGATAATAATTACTCCTAGAAAAGGATTTGTTGATTAGGTAGTTACTATTAGTTTAAGACGCACCAAATTTACAGAGTGTAGTTTGGAATCAATTTTATTAAACCAGTCTTTATACAGGGTGTTGCATTTAAGATGAAGACACCCGCATATTTTTCGTGATTTATAGGAACATTGATTTGAAATTTTGTACAGTCATACAGGGTGATGGTGCACATTTTAAGATACTTCGGTCCACACTCAAATTACTACAAGTTTATTGAAATACTTGAACACATAATACTATTAAATTATCAATTTGTCCAGTTTTTACATTCCGGTTATAAAATTAAAAATAAATTTTTATAACTAGAGTGCTATGGAATGTAAAAACTGGACAAATTGATAATTTAATAGTGTTATGTATTCAAATATTTCAATGAACTGGTAGTTATTGTGAGTAAAGACCAAAATAATGAAAACATTAAAAATGCGAATTTTGTCATGAAAATCGGTATATGGTTATAAAGTAATATTCTAAGCAACTTTTTCTAATACTTTTTTTTCGTTATCTCTATAACTGTCTCTGAGGCTAAGCTAAATTTTAAGAATAGCCCTATTTTTCAATTTGTAGCAGGCTGAGTTTAAAATTCCTATTTCGGTTAAGTATCTTAAATAATGTGTAATCACTCAACTCCCTATATGAATTTCAAATCGATATTCCTATAAATTACGAAAATTAAGATAAGTAAGTAATAATTAATGAGAATAAATAGAATTTTCAAAAAATTAAAAAAATTCCTCTATGTTTCTGTTCTTATTTGAATACTGACCAAAAGCTGTTATGTCCTCTAATCATAAAAAAAAGTCTGAAACTTCTATAACTTGTTATAGTTGTCCAAAATTTGTTTCCGCAAAATTTAAAATCATTCATCCAGGGTTATCTATCTCCGTTAAATACATTTGTTTAAATTTATTAACATCTAGTCACTACCCAGTACCCACCTGCTTCGCTAGACGATTCTTACTTTCTTCCAACATAACTAAGAACTTCTTATAACAGAATTAATATAAAGATTGAAAAATAATAGAAAATTAATATAAAGAACGACAAGATATTAATAGAATTTATGTAAAAGGATATTAATAAGAATAAATTCAAAATATGTGTTATATTATTGTTTATTTTCCTTTTAAGAATAAATAAAATTTCCAGAATTTTACGAAATTCACTAGAATTGTTTTAGCTTTAAAAAAAATTATGAAAAGATTAGCTTTTTACACAGTAACCTTACACTAAAAGATAACTCCAAATGAAGATAAAAAACTTCTACAGAATGTAAATTATAAATTACTGAAATGTATGTTGTAGTAGCCAAATTTCGTAATTTTTCTATACTCAAATTTCTTTGCTTCCATTATCGCAAAAATAAAGTTAAAATATTAATTTTCCATGCTATAACCGATGTAACCTCTAAGTTAATTTCCCTATAAAACAGTATCAACAGTTCAACACATCCAATTTTTTGCTATTCTTGCCTAAACGGAAGTTTTAACAAATAATAGCCTTTCGAAAACTTGTTTAGCCTCTGCGTAGGTATTGAATTTTGAAGATCTTTTAGGCAAGCCTATTTATAGTCTAAGAGTTGAGCGACAAAAAATTGCAAGCATTTACTAACAGCTGATTTTGTGGTAATTACGTTATATTGGGGGAGTAGAGAAATAGCTTGCCGTCAGTCAGCTGGTTTCTGAAGTGTTTGGCCTGAGGGTGGCTTTAACTTTGAAAAATGGCGTTGTAATCAAACCACTTCTATCTAAGTTTGAAAAAATTTTGACCCCATTTACAAAAATAATGGATACTTTGTCTGCTTTTACTAGAATATAATTTTGATTTTTTTCATTTTAAATTATTTTAGGTTACCGTTTACGTTACCTGCTTCTTAAAAAATATGGCTCATTTGGTTATCAGATGGATGATGTTCAACCTTATACACGTCTCCTAGACGATTAAAATAGATTAAGGGATACAAAAATATTTGTGATTTTAAAAAAACTTTCTGTTTCAGATTCAAACCGAATTTAGTTTGTCAATAAAAATTTGAAACTTTATATCAAAAAGAAATAGATAACTTTTAATAAAAAGATGTTACTGATGGAATTTTTTTTTTTTTTTTTTGTTATAATTACACGAATAATTAAATTAACATGCCGTATACAAATTACTACTTTACAAATGAACACGATGCGTTCACACATATGTCTTGTCTATAATAATTTGTTCGTACTTAATAACTTTTTTTTTATTGATAACTTTTTAATCCAGATATGGTCCAATGATTTTGAACTGGATTCAAATGTTATACAAATTTTATCAAAATGTACTACTGTAATATATTTTTAAGAACACTTACGGGGTGTACCAAGAATAGATTCAAAAGAAATTACATTAGATTTAGTCCAATTTACAGTACCTAACTAAATAGTAATTTTAGTTAAATTTTAACGTTTTTATGTAAGTTGTGTTTCAATTGTAACATTTATTTAAGAGCTTAACATTCTTGAAAGAAATTTGCATTCGAGTTCATATTATTTGATAATGTACTTGATTTTAAAATTATCGAATAAGGAATTCGATTTTTTTATGATTCCAGAGCTACTTATACCAGAAACGTTTTCTATGTGTTTTAAATATACGATCAAATTTTCATCAAAAACACTCTATTCCGATGTAACAAGAAGGCTGCGATTCCGAAACATACCGTAGGTAATAACAAAAGATCAGTGTATTATGAATTTTTTCCCAAACTGCATTTAAAAAAGAAAAAATTTATATGTAAAACAAGTGAAAACCAGCAATTGAAATATCCTGTACAGAAAGTGTTGAATGTCAGTGCTTGCATTATTTTTATTAAATTATAAGAGTTTAAAAAACCAACCCAATTATTTGATTTTCAAAAATATCGAAAAAATTTTCTAAAATTTTGTTTTGTTTTTCGAGAATTTTTCACAAAATTACTAATTGAAACTACTTACAAATTTTCAATTCGATATTTTTTATAGTTTTGGAGAAAATGGACTCATGGGTAAAAAGTGATGTTCACGAAAATGTTTCAAACAAAAGTTGTTTATTATGAACATCTTTTAAATTTAAACTTTTGTTCCGTCTCTAACGGTTTCTTCTTAAAAGTAAAATGACCCCATTGACTACAATTGCTCATTTACGAACTTACGCCCTTATGAGCAACTCTCTTTTTGCATTCTGAGCACACTATCAAAATTTCAGCTTCATATTTCTTTTCGCTTTGGAGTTATCGTCATCACGAATGAACATACGTACAGGTGGACAGACAACCGAAAATGAACTAGATGATTTTATGAACACCTATTTCAAAATTTTGTTCGTATCATCAATATTCCTAAGCGTTACAAACTCGAGACTAAAATAAGTATATAGCTTGACAAGTATTTCATATATACAATATATAATGTTTATTTTACGACCCTCGACCATAAGGTTGGACTTGCTGAGCCTCCAACATTCTATCCTTAGGTTGTTTACTGTTTTTCATGATCCAACAGCCACAGATATGGCCTTTCCGACAGCATTCAACTAAGAGAAGAGCAACTGTTGTCCCTTATCAGTGTTACCGAGCCATTAAACTGCAAACAATACTGTTGGGACAAAAAAATTTTATCATAAGAACTTTATATCTGGTTTACCTATATGATACTTTTATATAAATATTCATTTCAAATAATTACCTAAGCATTCTTAACGAAATTCAGTTGTCAGTTTTCTTCATCATTTTGTCAAACCGATTATCATAAAACATTTTTCCTTGTATTTGTTACAAAACGAAGGTTGTATTTTATTTGGTTTTATAGCCTAAAAAGATTCCAATAATATCTTTAAACTTTCACTAAAAATACAAATACACTCAAAATATTTATCTTTATGAAAGTTAAGAATTGTTTACTTATGAAATATTTCAAAGCGAAAGAACTACTTATTATATAAAATTAATTATATACAGTTCTATAAAACAAAACTTTTTACGCATCATGCATCAAACGCGATTACGCATCATAAAAAGGAATAAGATGCTTTTTATTTCCTGATTATCAATTTCAGTATATCCTCCTGTAACATGCTGTAACTTACTACACCATGCACTATTGCCATTATATAGATAATATTATAACCAGTTTATTGTACTAGACAGTTAATCTATATACTCCGGTAAATACTAGAATTTAATCCAATAAGTCATGACATTTAATGTTATAGTTCAATTTATTAATATCAATATTTTATAATTTAAATTATAAATAAATAAACTAATTAATGCCAACGTTTATATGTTAATGTATATTTAATATTTAAAAATTAAAAAAACTGTTAAAATTATTTTATTTACCAGAATAATCGGGAAATATTGTATTATTGTTTATATTTAACAAATATAATTGAAATGAATAATATATAATCGTTTAAAAATATATTATTACAAAGATCCAAAATAAAAGAACTAATTTACACTAGAAAAGTTTTTAAACTGATTGAAAGTATTAATAGAGATATAGTTTTAAAAAGCCAATGGATAAAGAACTTTTGGTATTTTTAGCAAACCCTATATTTCTAACTTTTATTTTATTATCTTTCGTGCATTAGATATGGACTCACTTATTTACATGTATTCCGACGCGACGGTCCCTATAAATCCACTCATGCTTGAATAAACATTTTAGTTCTAAAAAAATGTTCCAATTTTCTAATTTTCCATTTGGCCCCCGATAAAGTTTGTATACCTTCGCTCTTTAGACAAAAAAAATTGAAATGTTACTAAAAATGCAACATTTTGAGCAAAAATTACAGTTGACCTAAAGTTTAATGATAATATTAATTGTACTTTTTATACTCTGTATATGAATTATATATTAAAATATCAAAATATAATAATTTTAGTCCCAAGTTTGTAACGCTTAGCAATATTGAAGATAAAAACAAATTTTTGTATAGGTGTCCATAAAATCACCTAATTAGACCAATCCCGTTTGTCCGTCCTGCAGTCCGTCTGCTCGCCCGTGGTAATTATAATCAAAAACGGAAAGAGATATCAAGCTGTTTTTATAGCGTACTCAAGACGTAAAAGTGACTTTGAGTTCGTAAATGAGCAACAAAAATAAATGTAAAAATGTTCCTTATAAAAACTAAGACTTGTTTGAAACATTTTTTAGTAAACATCATTCTTTTCCCGTAAGGGAGCAAATAAGGGCAAATTAAATTAAGTGATAACATGACTAGAAAATACTTTTTTTTAGTTTTCGTCTTTATAAACTTTTCTTACTTATTAAAAATAATGCAAGCACTGACATTCAACACTTTCAATAAATAACTCAGTCAATTGTTTTCACTTGTTTTTCTAAAGTTTTTATTCTTCCATTAGCACATAGTCTTCTTTCAGAATGTATAAAAAAAAAAAAAAATTGTATGACTTTTTCCTTTCGTTATTCTGTTGCGAATATGAGGCCTTAGATACCTCTCCTTTGTTGAGTAAGTTATTTTCTGCTTTACTTACAAACCTAAAAGCATATTGAGAAAAAATTCAACATTGAAGTATCTCTCTGACGATTCTTTACAAGTAATTTTTATTTTCTCCTTTTAATTTATGCATTTAATACTCGGTTTTAGAAGCGAACTTAGTTCTTAGCCAGACATCATTTGTAATGGTCAATGCAGTGTGGAAATGGTATTCAAGAAAAAATATGAATAATTTATTCCTCTTAACTTAACTCTATACTTTGAGAAAAGAATAGTTAGTCATCTAAAATAAACATAAAATAAAATATTGCATATCGATAAAAACTTTGTTTTATAAATATTCATAATTTTTGCAAACTTATAATGATAAGATAACGATTATATATAATAAATAAACTACTTTTGTTAAACAAAGATATATTTACATAAAAAATTACGTATCTTCATAAAATAAAATATTCTCTCACTCACTTTAATGTTCACAATATTTGCAAATAATTTTAGATGACATTTGGATATCACCTTCCTCTTTTTATTCAATTAAATAAAATTTTACATCCTATTAACGTAAATTAATCAGGAAAATTTCCTCAAAACTATAAATATCTGGTATTTGCCAAATAGATATTTATTTCTGTAATTAATTAAGAGTGAATGTACAACGAACGTACTATAATTATTGTAAAACGTATTTAAATTAAATAAAAATAGTGTTACTTAAAAAAATGTGAGGTCAAAACTGCTAGCCAATTGTTACAACTAATTAAATTATTAAAAGTGTTACTAAAATATGGAAAATTAAGGGATTCTATTAATTAACTTCCAAATATGGAAGTTAATGGGTCCGATTTTTGGAAGCGAAATTTTCAACATATCTTTACGATTCATGGTCAGAACAAGGCATTAACACCAATTTAGACGAGAAGTATGTGTGTATGTGTACGTACGTACAACGGTAGCCACATCCGTAGTCATTTTTTTCCAAATCGATATCGCTTGTACGAAAAATAATACCCACTTCGTATATGATTCGAACACAATATGGTCCGAACAGAATACCATAACATTCGATAGAGTTGTTTTCGAAAAATGTATTTTATTTTTATAACTCTATTATAATGGGAAATTATGTGTGTGGACCTCAAGGATCCACCATACGGCTTGTTAATTGTGCAATATTAATGAAATTTAAATAGTGATAGGAACATGGTTGTGTAATTTTTACTACAAACAAAATTTTTTTTAATAAACTTTTATTCAATTTTTCGAAAGAATTTGAAATTGTTAGCAGTTTTTTCCCTGGCATCTTTTGAAGCCGACGCCAGTCGTATCAGTAAAAAAAATGTGAACATTAGACGTAATAAATAATTTTCGTAATGAAATTATTGTTAGAAGTATTGAAAATTATATTTATTAATCTTTTGTGCACATTGATGAGTTTTGTGCACCTTAATGAGTTGTGAGTTTAAACTAATAAATACTTTAAAATTTGCTAATTTATACGTTATGAAACATTTTTCATTGGGTGGTAAATATTATTGATTCCTGAAATTTTCCTTGACCAGAAATCTGATTTAATTTTTGTCTAAGCCAAAACAGATTTTGTGATCAGTGCTGTGAAAAAGACAATAATAAAAACTGGTATAAAATTGAAAACCTTTCAAGTTTCAAAACATTGTAAATCAAATTGTAAATTGCACAGTTTCAAAATATTGTCGACGTTATTTAATAGCCAATTGAATGTAAAAGTACCTTAAAATTGAATGATTTTGTCAATAAGCATTTTTTTCTTAAAAAATCTTTGTTTCGTTGGATCAACAATTCAGTAAGTTTTTAGTGTAGATATACCTACGTAAAGTCTAAAAACTATTTTAATAATTAGACTTTGAATGCTTCGTTACGAATGTGCTGTCTCAGAGACGAAAAATTCTAGGTTAATATGTTCAAAATTTAGTGTTCTTATAAAGAGTCTTTCATATTGCCAATTGATTATTCAATTCGTCTGTGTGGTCCTACTTTGTGGTTATATACCTCACGTTGCTCAATGTTATTTCACCACGTCTAATTTTTTACTGCAAATTGTTCCAAAAGATGTCTGCTGAAGTGGCACCTAATAGGCTTGAGTCCTAAATGAAGTGTATGGATAGTAAGTTTGGTGATCACGAAAATTGCGAATTTAACCGTGTCCCTAGTGTCGAATTTATAGAAAATGGGATATTCTGTTTCAGTGTTTTGTCTGAAATTACCGCAAGTTAAATAAAATTTATCTGCAACAGGCAAGAAATTTATAAGTTTCGAAATTACAGTATATTAATTTCGGGTGTTGACGTGATACAGAACATATTTATTTAGTACATACATGACTTATTTATTTAGTACATACATGACTTATTTATTTAGTCTCTTCTTCTTTTAGTATTTAGTCTATACTAATATTCTTTAAAAAATATACATATTACGAAAGATGACAATGGGTTTAAAAAAATTATCGAAAGGGTCGAAAAATGGACGACAATTATTTATGCAAATTGTTTTCCTTCTTGCCCGCTTGATTAAATTGATTAAGTTAAGACGGCCCTGGTAGGTAAGAAGTTCCCGAATTAAGTAGTGTTTGGTATTCGTATTCTTTGGTGTAAGTAAGACTGTAAGCAATGCCTAGTGACCAAGTAATTGTCCGACATCTATTGAGAAGCTTTGAAACCCATGTATGTAGAGTGGTTTGTTTATTAGCTAAACACAAACACTTTGAAACGGCTGCTGCTAGCTTGTAGACAATAAGTCAACTATTGCTATTCATAACCTTACTTCTTATTCGATTTTCATATATTATCTAATATTAAAATGGAATAAAAGCATATCCTTTCATAAAATTTAACTTGAAATATTATAAGGTTAAAAACATGGGTTCAAGAACAATAACTTTTGTCACGGGTAATGCAAAAAAATTAGAAGAAGTATGTGCTGTGATTGGAAAGTCAATTTCAATTGTGAATAAAAAAATTGATTTACCAGAATTACAAGGTGAAATAAATGATATTTGTAAAAAAAAATGTTTGGAAGCAACAAAACATGTTAAAGGACCTGTAATGATTGAAGACACGTGTTTATGTTTCAACGCTTTACATGGTTTACCTGGACCATATATAAAATGGTTCTTAGATAAATTAGGACCTGAAGGTCTTTATAAACTGTTAGAGGGCTGGGAAGACAAATCAGGTGAAGCAGTGTGTACTTTTGCTTATTATTCTGGTGATGAAACAGATGAAGTGTTAATATTTCAAGGTATTTGCAAGGGTACAATAGTACCGCCAAGAGGGTCACGTGATTTTGGTTGGGATCCTTGCTTTCAACCAGAAGGCTATGATAAAACGTACGCTGAATTACCGAAAGAAGAAAAAAACAAAATATCTCATAGAGCCAAAGCTCTTCAATTGTTAAAAGATTATTTTAATAAATAATATTTAGTATTTTTCTAGTTAATTTATGTATTTCAATACAAATAATTTCTTACTAGAATGGTGTTTTATTTTTTTATTTTACGGTATTACAACATTTAATTTATGGTAGTCTTTATAAATTCTGTTATATACTTGAAAAACGATAAGAGAATAACAAACAAAACGCCTCATTTTTGTCCTAGTTAAAAACTAATTAATAGAAGAATTTTTTTTTTTTTTAAACTTTGTATGACATTAAAGAAAACTTTTTATCATTCTTCATATCCTTTGTAAAATACATATATTTCGAAAGATAATATTAAATAGAAAACATTTTTTTTCTAAAAATTTCCCTTGAATATTAACATTGAAACTCACTAGAATGTCATATATGTTATTTATTAGTTTAAAAACTTTAATATCCAGATATTCTAAAGAGTCAGGTTTTCGATTGAACCATAACTGTTGCGCACATAGTTTCGTACTTAAAATATCATGAGGATTTAAGAAATTCTGTTTTTGTATTTTTACAAAAAATTCAAAATTTTTTAATTAATTTTACATTTAAAATGGATTTCAACTCAATAGAAGAAGAAAAATTATGACGTTTATCCATTTGATAATTCGTAGATATTCAGACGTTTCAGTGTAACGATCTTTGGAGGAATTTCTTTTATGAGAACTTAATATATTTAGATAAAAACTTCCTTTAATACTTCAAAAATATGAATGGTTATACTCTACACTCCATATTTACAAAAAAAAGTTCTTCATACTTCAACAGAGGATAAATAGGATCATGAAAATTTAAGTCTAATAAAACATGTGTAATATTTTATTTCATTACGTGAACAGATGTATTTTTGATCGAACCCTTAGATTGAAATTTCTAATTGGGAAAGAAAAATATTGTTCAAAAAGTATACTCGATCACAAACTTTTTCGACTTGCATACTTCTAAATTGTCAGAAAAACAATCTTGAATCTTGATTTTTTTTTTTTTTTTTTTTTTTGAATGGACGATAGTGATTACAAACAGTAATTTCGATACTTTTGAAATTCGGAATTACCTCTAAGCTAATTTTGTATTTGTAAACCATTCTAAATATATAAGGTAAGACGCAGTACCTAGAATATAAGGTAAGACGTAGTACCTAGAATATAAGGTAAGACGTAGTACCTAGAATATAAGGTATTATGAATCATTGTATAGTTTCTCGGCAGATATTTTATTTACTGGACAGCATTTGTATTGAAATAAGGGAATTTTACCAGAATGCAGGTAGGCTGAACACAGGTATTTTATCAGAATGCAGGTAGGTTGTCAGTGCAGTTTTGTTTTTGACTTACCTAAAAAAATTATTTACGCAGGTGTGCGAAATGCATTATTAACGTACGCATGCGAAAATTGCACAACGAGTGTATAGCACACACTTTGGACAAAATTATTCCTAAAATTAAAATCGTTACTATGATAATGGACTATACAAGCCCATGCTTAAATTTGGGGATGAAATGGCACACCAGCAATTATATTGAAAATTATGCTCCTATATGTAAAAGTAAGTTTAAGTAAACACAACGGCGTCATTTTTGCGCGGTACAGGTGAGTACAGGTGAGAATATGAATATCACAGCCCTAGTATTCTCACCCCTGCACCCTGTGCCCGAACTAGCTATTTAAAAAATAATATATTTGCCGCCCTTTACACTCATAGCATATACCCTGTATATGGTATGAGTGTAAAGGGCGGCAAATATAGTGTTTTTAAAGTTGACATATGCTTGAAACTCGATAACTAAATTTAATCAAAATGCTTCAAACGGAAAATATGGTTTCAAAGGGACACATCTTATACTGGCATCGAATTCGATCTAAGTTTTTCAATTTAAACCTCACTCTGATTCATAACTGACAAACATTAGATCAACGCTTTAAATTAAAAAGTAGTTCTTTATAAACACGCAAACATTTTTTTGCAAACCGAATAGTTTAAAAATGGTCTTTATCGAAAAACAAACCACTTCCATTGAATTTATTGGAAACTTTTTTTTGAAGAGTGCCAAGATTTCGCAGATAAATTATATGATAGGTATAACAATTTTGATACAAAAAAAAAAAAATTTTGAGTAAAGCTTTTCAGTCTGTTTTTGCCTAAGCTGTACGGTTTGCGAAAAAATTTTCGAAGTTAAAGTGTTCATCTATCGAGTGCCACTTATGGAGTAGAAAGAGCTTTTCATTGAGCTTGATAACTTAGATCAAGTTTAATGTGTGTGTAAGATGTGCGCTTAGCCACCCAACATTTTTCGCTTTACGATATAAGTTATTTATCGAGATTTAAGTATATGTCAACTTATAAGGTATAACGGAAAATTCTTCATGTATTAATTTTTGGAAATTTTAGTTTCTTAAGGTCTGCTTCATATTATGTAAGCGGACCACCTCTTAAAAATATTCCTAGTTTCTCTTGTATTATGCCAACCTAACTACGCGTAAAACTAGGAAGAATGTTTTTGATTGGAGAACAAAGGTATAATGACAAGAATAACTATCAATTTTTTAATGCTTTAGTTCTTAACACATTTTACGAGTCATAAATATCGAAAATAAAATAATTTTTATAAGCTATAAATTTTTGATAGATACCTAATGTTATTATTTTTTTAGTACCATTTCTTAAAAAATCCCTTTTATTATAAATTATATTAACAATTTCTTTTTATATCGTGAAGAAAATATGAGGAAAGAAAAACATTAAGTGTATTAAAAATATGGCAGTGTGTTGTGCTTTCTTTGTTGATTTTGTTAGGGTGCGAAAACAGATTTAAGGGATTTTTACAATCTCCAATAACAATGGACCCTTAGATTAATGGCTCTATAATAACAATGACTTTTATGAGTGGTATATTTTATAAACAGTTTTTTCTATATATTTTTTAATTTTATAGTTTTTAACTGACATCAATTTAATTTCGTTTCTGTTGTATAAGCAGGAGCGGATTTAGCTTTCAAAATTTGATTTTGATCACGACACTTTTAAACCAGTACCGTAAGCTAGTGTTTTTACGCAGTGTATTTCATTGTGATTGATTTCGTTATAAAAATTTTATGCGAATCGCATAAGCTAAATCTACATCAATCCTAGAAAACTAACAATGAAAAAACAATATATTAGAAATTTATCATACAAGTGAAATTTACAAAATTTTAAAAACCCCCGACAAGGTTTTTGGGTACGGAACCTTAAACTTTCACTTGAAACATATCCAAGAACACTCTCCATTAAATTATCTTTCAAACGAAACAAAAAAAAAATTAAAATCGGCTTATCCGTTTACGCTCTACGATGCCACAGACAGACACACAAACAATAGACATAGCGATCAATCTTTTAACACCCCTTTTTTTGGTTCGGGTTTATAAATATAAATCAACTATTTTATTGGTAACCATCTTTGAATCATATCGTTTTTAACTCCCGGCTACAAACATAATTTAACGTGTTTGGGTATTTGTGTGTCTGTTGGTGTGTCTCTTCTCGATTGTTTAAGGAAAGGTAATTTGATCGAGAGTGATCCCAGCAGCGTTTCTAGTTTGAATTAAGGGTTCCGTATCCCATAACATTTAGAAAAGAGGTGATTCTTCAAACAGCTGAGCAGATTTTCTTGAAACGTAGCTCTATGTACACTCTCGATCAAATTTCCTTTCAAACAAGCTAACAGAAATAAAAATCGATTGATTTGTTTAAGGGCTAGTCGAGTTTCTTTTTAAATTTTTTATTTATGTGTTATTATTACTTAAAGAGTCCATAATTAATATCAAACTAGGTACTTGTTTTCTTTTTGGAAGATAAACTATAAAAATCCACAAAAAATTAAAAAATTTTTATTTTGATTTAATTTTATTTATTATACAGTGATCATTTCAAAAGTATCCACCATTAAAAACTCTTGACCTGCCTAAATAATTTTAGGTTTCATCCACCGATCCCCAGGTACCCCAACTTTGAAATGTCACTCCCTAACTTGTTATACCTCATTTGAAAGAACATTAAATTCTCTATTCACCCATGATAAAAAAATGGAATCGATCTTTTGGTTCTTAAGATAGACTACACAGAAGATGGAAGTATGAAAATTATTACTAGCAAAAGATTGCGAATTGGATACGCTGGTGAATTATTAGAAGATGGATGGTATCCACCTTTAATAACTCTTGACTGATATGATTGTTGTTTTAAGTGAAAACACGCCTTGTGACCTTTGTCGAATGTTTCGCGGGTGATTTGTCTACATTCTTGCGAAAACACAAATACTACTATTAAAAAAATAACACTCGACAAATCAAGTAAAGCAAATCAAGTAACCATGCAAAGTAAAACAAGTGCAGAAAGTTTACAAAAGTAAAATGAATAAACATGTAGTCAAAATGTAGCTGATTGTTCATGCGGAAATCGAAAAACTGCTTTTCCATTAAGAATACTGTAAATGGGCCACTATACAAATATTATAAATTGTACATCTTTCCTAACTCATAAAATTTAAATACTCTAAAATTTTACTCAAATAAGATAATTGGAATGATCAACAGGTTGAGAAACAGTTTGACAACATTGATTGGTTATCAGGGTAAAATTTCCAGCTATCCGAAATATATATTGAACTATCAAATACATATTGAATCACTGAAGACTATTATTATTAAAGTTCCATACCAACTTTGAAAAGATGAAATTCACAAATATTTCAATTTATTATTGAAATACCCTGCATTTGCTTTTAGCATACACATTTTGCTCCGATAACTGATCGTTTTGACCCCCTTTATACTCTCAGATTAGTGTTTTTAAGTAATAAAAATTTAAAGTCCCACTGCTCCTACTTTTTACAGTTTTAAAATATACTAAAGTTTTGCTTCAATTTTTGGCCATCACCTAGAAAACAATGTTATTTTTGAAAAAATAGAAATATTCATTTAAATTTTGAACCACTGAATCAATCATAGCTTAATTGACCTGTAATGCTCGCTTACGAACTAATACCAACTTCTTATGTATTACAAATTTCATTTCGATTTCTCTTTTCCATTTTAATTATCATGGACAGATACAAATGAACTAACTAGTTGATTTTATGAAGACTTTGTTTATACCATCAATATTTCTAAGCGTTACAAGCTTGGTACTAAACATCATTCACTACATAAATTCACGATACAATTTTTGTGTGTGTTTCAAGATGATTTTTCTTTACATACTCGCTGTGTTAGGTCACCGTTCAAATGAAAACCTTTGTATAGTTTGTGTTAACAACCTCAGGAGCAGTGAATAATATTTGTTCTGTCCTCAACCCTACACTAAAGAAAAGAAAAGAATCATAATTCACAGTAATATAATTTTGAATGATCCTTATAGTCCTGCACACAGCTGTATATAGTGGATTCATTTCATAACATGTAGGTACATTAAACTTTGAACGTTAGACCACGTGTCTGTTCAGTTAACTCATACATTAAATGTTGTCAACCCTGCTCAGATTTCATAACATTTAGTGTGGAAATTTGTCATAATAATATCTATTTTTAACATGCCAGAAAAAAACTACTAGAAAAATATCCATTTTCATTTTCTACATTTATATATGGGAGAATGCTGTATCTCGGATCTCAATTTACATTTATTTGGTTTTTAAAATCATTTTTTATAATTTAACACATATAATAGTCTTTCCTTATAACACAAAGTAATTCTAAAAACTAGGTATATATATATCATCATCATCAGTGTCATTGATTGGAACTCTTTTCCATCCTTCGGAAAACTTTTTAATCTTAGAGGTCATCCGATTGTAATGGCGATTTTATTTATCATTAAAATTTCAGATGAAAATATTGTCTTATTTTAATACTTTTTGGAGTGTGATTTTATAGTCATTGGGGTTTTGGTTTTTGAATTCTATTTTATTGAATTAAAAATTTTATTTCTTTTTTACTTAAACACAAAGAAATCCATTTTTGGGGTTGCCAGCCATGGGGTTAATAAGTTTTAATCATAGAGTTTGATTCATAGATAACAATATCTTTCAAGAAACTAAAACGTGATAAAAAGTATATTATTGTCAAGGTACAACAATTTCTCCAATTTATTTTGACAATGAATAAAAAAAATTAGGCCAATGGATTTGTGGGCGAAAGATATAGTATGGTATTAGTTTCGTTTTTTCTTCATTTATGTCAATTGATGAGTTATTGTTTTGTGTGAAAAATAAAGAAAAATAAATACAAGAAGATGTATCGTTCACATGTGTTATCATTATTATTATCATCATTATCATTGACTGAATGACGAGTATTGTATGTACCACAACTTTTAATTGAATTTCATCCTATTATTTCAATCATTTAAGTGGTTTTTCATGAAAATTTATGTATCACTTGATTTGTATATGGTTATTTTACTTTTTCTCGAAAGAAAGTTTTTGTTTTCACCTTCAAAAAACGAAATAAATAATTACGTCCACTGTAGTGTAAAAATTACCGAAAAAACTGGTTAAATATTTGACGTGACAAAAAAAAGCATGAATGGTAGGTACTGTAACGGAAAATTGCTGTACACGTTATCATTTTTTTAAATTCTGTTTGTATAGCCTAAGTTTGCTTAGTCAGAGTGGTAAGAAAATTTTAATCCCAGTAGTATCGATAATAACTGGGCAGATTGACCAATAAAGTAGAGATTACGAGATTATATTAGTTATCCTTTCATATTTATATGCTCTTGGTTACATGGTTGTGGAGAGAATGGTCAAGCGAGCAAAGACGTTCAACTTCCAGTAACCACAAGCCTCAGTTTATATAAATACAATACTAAATGTGTATACAAAAAAAAATTATAGCTGAAACTAACAGATTTTCCAAAGATACGATCTAAACTAAACATGATACCATATAAAATGTGGAATTAATTTCTTTTGGCTTGCAAAGTTCGAGGACCAGTTTTGTATCTTAATATCTAAATGGAAAGGTTGAACCAAGATTTGATACCATGCTAGGCAAGACGAACATTCGGAGTTAATTCAAGCCGGGTCACTATCTGCAACCTAGACATGACCGAGGTCTAACATCCACGCATGGATTAAACACTTTTGTGAATGTTAATACGATGTTATCCTTCGACGCTTATTCGAGACTGGGCCAATATAGATTTCATCACTTTGCTAATTGTTCAAAAATATTATATGTTGGTTTTTATTTCCTATACGGACAGATAGGTTGACAAGAAAGCAAATCAATATCTTGTAATAATAAGAAAATTGACAATTTCATATAACTTTTAACAATTACTTTGTTTTTAGAGAAATATTAGCCAGAAATAGATTCTGGCTATATATTTCCCATCCATCAATTAACATTGAAAGGTGATGATCATTAAAGATTTATCTTCTAGACAGATAAATTTTATGTTGAATTTAATGTTTATTAAATGCTTATTACCGAGTAATAATTTAAATAAATAAAAGACGAACAATAATAAGTTATTTTAAATCTAATAAATAAGTTGTGAAATGTTAATTAAATACCCATGTTATTTCGGTTTTTTATTTAATTGGGCTTAAGTATTCCAAAGAATCCAGTTCCTTAAAACCGTTAAATAGAATTGATTTCATTAACTTACAATTTCCAACAAGTTGGAAATTAAATAAATAAAATAAAGGATGAAAAGAAAATTGAATTTATTTGACTTGAATATTGTCCATTTTTTACATTTAACTTGCAGATATCTTCGACAAAGAAACATTTCTGAATCATGCCGTATAAATAAACAGGTCAAAGCCACTATAAAAAACACACCCTTTTATATACATACATACGAAAAGTGCATATAAGAACAAATACCAAAACACAAAAAACAATATTGGAAAAAATAAAGACGTTCTTGACATCATCACTGTGAATGGAAACATCCATTTGTATTTTTATATACTTTTTTCACAGTCGCTTATCGGCTAATTATAAACGATAGCCTCCAATGTTTTGTCACGGAATGGATGAAAGTTGAAGTAACTGGGTTCGAAGGGATACAAACTTGTGGAAGCATTATTTTTTACTTAGAGCGACCTTTTTGAGCTATTGAAAAGTCAACTCAATTTTAAAACTGATCAGAGGTAGGGGTAAGTATATATTAAGTTAGAAGTTTTTCTTCTTTTTTGGAAAGGAAATCAAAAATTTTCGATTGAAACACTTTTCAACAACTTAATAGATTCGGCAGAAAATTCTTTTTGTTCTATTGTAATTTATCATCCCCAATATTTCCGCATGGAAATACTTAAGTTAAAATTGGACAAAACAATGGAGGAATTTTAATTGTTTCTAATTTAATGTACAGCTCAAACTCTTATAAGTTGTGAAATTGAGTTGAACAGCCAATGACTTGATCTGTCTGGGTAAAAAACGAAGTTTCTGTGATATGTAATCCTTCGAACCCAACAAGTTTTTAGTTTCCTTATGGTCATTTTTTATTGAGGATCCTCACGACAAACTAATGGAAGTAGAAAACATTATCTTTATGCTGTAACGTTCATTTGAAATTTGCCAAAGAAGAACACAATAATACAAAAATCATATGGTGTGTATATACATAAATATAACTTTAAATGCGTCTGAAAAGCATTGATATAACAAGGACAAATACGAGAAAAAGTACTATGACTAGATGAAAATGAAAATAGGGGTAACGTTGTAGCATTGTAGTGTAGTAGATAAAGTAGGTATTGCTTACAGGCTGTCAGATACATATGTATAGATATATATCACATACAATGAATACCCAACATATACTATGGTCATTTTAACAAGTTGAAGAAATTTAGTTATATGGGTCATATACACAATCACTCCTATGATACAATCTCAGTCAGTGTCCAGGAAAAAATGGTTGTACATAATAAGTGTGTTGTAAGTAGGTTACGCATGCACAAGCCGCCGACAATCCCTTGGGAGTGTGTTGTGTTACTTGTATTACTCGTTGACTGTCAATAACGACTATTACTGGAAAGGGTCAGTGCCCTTTTTGTCACAATAAAATGTAGTGTAATCTCTATGATTTGAACTTATACAAAGATATTAGATATTAGAAACGGGAGATTCTCTCATTTAGTATTTAGTTGGGTCCTTTACTTTTACCGTGAAGAAATTCACACAACTGGGCGAATATCAAATCATGATCTTCACCAATGCGGGTCAGCTCTCTAGATTTAAGCTCTCAGATGATATATTGCTTAAAAAAGCATTTCTGCACGTGTAGCTTACTTAATTAATTTTATATTAAATTTTGTTGTTTTTTATTTTACGAGCCAGTGTCGACAAAAATTATTCCCTTCTTGAAAAACAGAATGTCATAAATTAATACCTAGAACCGGTGAAAATGAGACGCATTTAAAAAAATAAAATTTTGAGGAGAAACAATATCCCTGATTGTTATTACTATAGCTCACTATGGTTGCCTTTCCTATTAGTAGGAGATAAGAGCTGTATGGTATCAATTAAAAGGATTAAATGCGTTCTGGCAAACGTAAGGGTCTCAGAATTTATCACAGACCAAATTTTCTGACGAGGGAATAAAATGACTTCATAGCACGCCTATATATTAGCCTTATGAATTAAAAATAAGTTAAAATGATATTTCTATTGAAGTCTAAAAATCGAAAATTTTCTATATTGCTACGTACTTACAAGAAAGCTTAGAAAGGAGGGAGAATAGATGTTGCAGCAGTGCCCAAACTAAAATTTCTAGACTCTAAGGCTAATTGATTTTTTTTAACTGTGTAAGGTATTGAAAAATATATTGAGATAGTACAAAGGAGAGATATACAAGTATATGTTCACATCAATCCTAAATCCAAAATTGCAACGTTTTACGACTAATGTTTCCTTTATTTTATACAAGGAAGTAAAAACATATAGTTAAATTCGAAACTTGCCAGCGAAGTATCGAACGCTGTATACTAAAATTTAATAAAACAAAGTTCAAAAACTAAAACCCCGATTAAAAAATCACGCTCTTAAAAGTATGAAGGAAATTTTTTGATCTGGAATTGTTATGATAAGTAAAATCGGCAGAACAGCAAAGAGGTTCCCCTACTGTAAGAACAATTTTACTTAAGACAATGAGAACTGTATTTTATTCGAGCTATTTTGTTCTTTGGAAATTTGGGGAACCTCTCTTCTGTCCTGTGGAAAACCTTTTAATCAATAGGTCCCCCGAATGCCTTTTAAATATTACTTATTATTGTTGTTCACATTTAATTATGCACACAATATTTACATCATGGTCTTTCGACTAATTTTGATATATAATATGTTACATTCAATCGTAAACTAAATTGACAAATGTCTTGTCTAGCAATTTTAATTAAAGAGAATTGAAAAAAAATACACTCGAACCAGGACACGAACCCGGACTTCTTGGATTCATGTCAAGCGCCCTACCAATTAGGCTATTCGAGTTCTAGACACGAATGCAATTTTTTCAACTCAATGAATTTTTTACTTTGTTTATCCACCTTATTTATTATTATTACTTATTATTGTTGTTCACATTTAATTATGCACACAATATTTACATCATGGTCTTTCGACTAATTTTGATATATAATATGTTACATTCAATCGTAAACTAAATTGACAAATGTCTTGTCTAGCAATTTTAATTAAAGAGAATTGAAAAAAATACACTCGAACCAGGACTTTTAAATATATATTTGAAAAGTTCTAATAAAGGCCTTTCATTTGATACCTAACTCGGTATCATTAAATTTAAATTTGTTTTTAATTAATGATTTTATTTCCTCTAGAAAGCGCCTTATTCAATTTAATGTGACGTGGAGGAACATACATACATACCGGTCAAACACATAACCCTCGTTATTAACAGAGTAAAAATTTAGAAAAAAACTCAAACAAATAATAACTGGACTAGTTTTTTTGATGAAGGAGTCGTATATTCTTTTTGATCGTTCAAGAATATCACCATTCATATTCGAGTATGAGGTGAGTTCGGATTATAGAAAATGTACTATTTATATGGTAACTCTATCGTCACCACTGACTGCGTTTAAGAGGGATACTTTTCTTTCCCTGAGATAATATTCAACTCCCTTATATAAGTATTAAATGTGAGTAGTATATGGATATACAAAGATACTGATGATAATAACAGATTGGAGAATACCGATTTATGGGCTGTATAAGTGGGCCGAAATGTGGTTTTGCTTGTTAACGTGCGCGACCGTCTTCTTTTGCATTAAATTTCTCCTCATCTTATTATGTATCCGTCATTATTTGTGATATCCGTTGCATTTCACTTTCTTTATTATAAATGCCATTTACTTTAAAAGGGTATTAAAAATAATTGTTTTCAATTTATTTCAAAAAAAAATATTGTTCCCCTTCGAATCATTTTTCTTCTTCTGCTAGTAAACATTAAAATGTTTTATAGTGATATCACGTATGTAATTGGAAACTTTAGAGATGTAGTTGCTTTCTTTCCACATAATAACTATTTTCTATTTTCTATATGTATATATTTTGTTTTATGAATTTTATTTTAAATAATGAAAAGTCAGTTGATGACGCCATGCCCTTTATTTTAAATCTTTTCATTTAGACTTCCTTTGTTTAATCTTCAATTTAACATAGCGTCTTTTGCTTTTTGTTCTTTATGTACACAGCCAGGTATTAGAATTTTTTAGGTAGGTATCATGAAATAATTATACTTATTTGTTAATTACACACGAGTGCAAAGGTAATTTTTTCTTCGTGTATGTTTTTCCAAGTGCAATGGCAAAGTTTTCTAGTTGTTCATTGAGTGCGCAAGCTTTACTGGTTAAACTCAAACTACTATTTTTGTGTGAGCTGTAAAGACCCATTCAATGTACAGTAAGCTGTGTTGCACGCAAAACAGTATGAAAAGAGAGTACTTCTTTTGGCAACGTGCATAAGTCTTAGTTCAGGCTGTTTCCATGGTAGCCATAAACTAATTTTTTAATATAATTATATGGATGGACATGTAAGTTTATGGTTTGAATATACGGATTACATTCAAAAGTTAATATTATTTTGCAACAAATTAAAATTATTAAGTTAATTTATTTAAAAAAATCGTCTCTTCGATCGAATTTCGTCTCTTTTTTTTAACCATTTCTTGTGCAACGAGTTTAATTAATTTTTTTCCATAAATTAAATTTGAAATTTACTATACCATTTACACGTGAACAATTGAAAGTTTGTCATTTTTAAAGAAAACAGATGATTTTTGATAACAGCGCTACGGTCGATTCAGCTATCGCCTCCACATTCTATGCTCGTAAAAAGTTATTAAAGTTTAATTTCAGATCATAACTAATCAATATGCCTAAAATAAGTGACGTACTGGTCTTTTTACTGTTGGAAATCCGAAACAGGGCCGATACATCTACTGCGTTTATAGGTATTTTGTAAAACATAGTAAATGCTTTTTCTGTTGTTTTTGTTATTGGTATTTGTTATTGAATCAAAGGTAAAACGCAGTAATGCGAAATAAATATTTTCTTTTATTGCTATATATTTTATAGGTATCAAAGTAAATATAAGTAGTACAAGAATTATATAGTCTAATAGTACAATAATTATATAGTCTAATAACCTATTGTTAAATCACAAAACATTAAATACTATAATTGAAATGTTTATTAATCATTCTTAATTTTTTTTCTCTTCAAAAAGCAAACACCTTTCATTCGAAACCTTTTTCTAGAACTAAATATTTAAGCAAAAAATTCCCTGCGAAAATAGACGAACTTTGCTATACCTTAAAAGATATTAATTGTTAGAGGCGATAAAATGTTTTCCTGTCTTAATAAAAGTTTCTCTCCACCTCTTACTAGTTCCAGACTTAGAAAATAAAATTATCCTTTCATGTATCAATTCTTGCCTAATCTTCCGTCAAGGAAAAATCTTAAACAAAAGATTTTGGCTCTTATATCTTATCCGGTTCAAGGTTTTTAAAAGGTGGCCCCCTTTGAGTCCGCAATCTTGTCAATATGGTTTTTACCCTTCAAGATGATAATAATCCTTTTTCCAACTAATCGACTAAATTGGCCTACCCTGTATAAATAACAAAACCCATTATTTAAATATTTTCTTACTAACAAATTTTGAATGTTATTATATCAGTTCGTAAGTATTTAAATTATTCTCAGTGCACGAATACGACAATTGTGTAATTTAATTTTATACGTTACGAGATGTAGATATACTTGATAAAATTATAAAAAGAGACATAGAAGAAGGTGTAAGATTTCAAAAAAAAATCCGACCGTTTTGAACTCGACTTCTCTGAGAGCATTTTTGTATTTCAGTTTTAAAGATATGCACATTTCATAGGAGATTAACCGGCTTCTGCAAAAAAGTGCTTTTTAGTCCTCGTATTTTTTTACAAAGTTGAATTTTATTCGAATTTTTAGCCTCGTATCTTCTTCCTGCTCCAATTTTTAATTTCTTTTTTTGACTAAGAAGTACGTATTTGTGCAAAATAAATAAACTTTCACAATTTTTTCAATAACATTGATGTCTCTTGAATCTTGGCTACAATTATCAAGGATAAAATGAAAACTATGTTTAATAACTATATTACTAAATGTTATAATAACGATATTACTATTGGTCTAAGATTAATATTGATTTTGGCAAATCATTTGCTGAACAACAGCAATTTGATAGATTGTTTCCAAGGTCATATCTTAAACCATTTGCCACAACATTCTCATAACCGGAAAAGAAAATTTGAAAAAATGTCTCTCTTTGAAACTGTGTTAAAAGCTTAAAATTGATGAACACCTGCTTAGGACCATATTAAAATAAGAAGATGTAATTCAAAAATAAATCCAAATATCTTCCTTCCGATAGTCACTATTTCATTACGATACATGGGAGAATGTTTAACTGCGTGAAAATTATATTGAAATAAGAAGATAAATTTAATAAATTCACAGAACGCGTTTTGAGATAAAATTAAAATAATAATTCATCTTCGTTCATGGCGAATATGATTTACAATATAATTTGATTTTAAAATATAATTAATTGATTTTAAACGCATTAATTAAAATAACACTTTTTTAATTGTTCGTGCAATATTTAATGTATTTTAAAGTAAATACAATAACAATGTATTGAGGTTAACACGATCATCAAGAATTTTAAATGATTTCCGTTAATATCAACACATCTCTTAATAATAATAATATAATTAATATTAATTAAATTAAATTTAAAGTATTTTCATTTATTTATTGTTAATGTTATAATTACAAAAATATATGTTAAATAAACTATTTTAACCGAGAGGAACTAAATTTGGATTCCCCTCAAAATTTAAGTTCTTTACTTCTTTTTACTAGTCTCCTTTTGCGGTATGTTAAAGCGACCTTAAACTATAAAAAAAAAGTTAAAAATAATATTTAAATGACCCTTTTTCCAGGTTATACCTTTGAAAAGAATAAAGGTGGTTGATCAATGATCCGTTTAGGAACTATGATATCACTGACACATACACAGATACTTAATAGACTGTCAGCTCGTGACAAAAAAAAAAATAATTTTGTCTGTCTGCCAATGATAGAGTACATATATAAGGTGTTCTATAATTGACTCCAGAACTTTCGCTTCTTGAATAGCCAGAAAACAAGAAGAACCTTCTTTATCAAATTTGGATCGGAGGCCTTATTTACGATAATTAACCTTACTCCTCTATTAATAAATTAATAAAAAATATGTTCATCAAAATAAAATTCATGCAATAAAACACTACTTAAGCAGAAGATGTGTTTTATCATAGTTGTGGAGGAGTGACCTAAATGCGAAATTACTACAAAAGAAAATTCTAAAACAAAATCTTATAGATCGTATCAACTTACAACTTTAACACAATGTACATAGTGTGGTTTGTCCGTTTCGGTCAAATACATGCTATGGTATGTAATATGCGCACGGTAGGTTTTGGTTTTTATGGGTAAAATTACCATTTGTTTGTAAAACAAACAGAAAAACAATTTTCAGCCGGCTATTCATATGAATACAAGACAATACACTAAAAATTTATTGGCAGGCGGTTTTCTCGGGTAAAAACTTATATAACAATATTTGTTTACTAAACAATATGTTAAAGTTTGTACACGAGAATACCATCTGCCAATAAATTTTTAGTGTAACAGTCGTGCCTTTTAGGGTTCGCTAGTAGGGGTTTCAAATTTTAGGGATCGTATGTATAGCTATTTGTCCTCGAGAAATAGTTTGTTAATGAATTTTGATGGGACATTAAACATCCTTGTGAAATCGGTGAAATGTGCTTTTAAAAAAGTAATTTTTAATTCCTTAAGAAACCAAATGTAGATAAGTATTTTTTTAAATCACTGAATTTTGAGAAAAATTTATTTTTATAAATCATAATAAATCTTCCTGTAACTCCTTTTAAAATTTTATCTCAAATTTATAAGGTAACACATCCTATAATAATTTAAACCATGACTCAATTTTTTTGTGATAACAGAGATTCGCTGTCAACATTGTCGTCAGCAATGACGTAAAATTCAATATTTGCATTTAAAATACATCATTTATTTTTCTATTTGATTCATTTTCTTATTCTGAATTACACATTTACAGTGAATATATATGGATTTAGGTGGATTTTTTCTAGTAGTTTCATATTTCAGTAGTTTTTTCTTTCGAATTCTTCACACGAAAAGTAAAAATATATGTATGAAATCATATTTTATGCGTTTCAATATTATACTGGAATCAACTGAATTTTTATTTTAATAAAAACGAAACGAGTTTTTTTTTGTTGAATGTTATTAGCAATGGATTTTTTTCGTTGTTTTGCACTGTCTTTCATTCTTTTCTTTTCATATTTAATATTTTCTAACCATTTGTCACAGTCACAACGATACATAGGGAAAAATAAAATGCTTTGTCAATTTGGTTGTCATTCATTATAAAGAATGGAATTAAAAATAATAGATTACCCCAGGAGGAGTAATATATGTAATATATCAGAATTGTGTCTTTGTAATCAACGCCCCGAAAATTCCCAAGTATACTTTTTTGGCTTATTTTGTTTTCCAGCCATTTTCAAAGAGCAAGAAACGGAGGCGAGAGTCATAACCTCGCAAAAGGTAAAAAAAGACCTTTTAAAGAATAAAAAAACTAAATTTTCGCCAGCTAGTTTCGATTTTCACAATTTCGAAATTCAGATTTGGATTTACCAACCTCGAAACATTAGCAGAACAATATTATTTTTTTAATATATTATCGGGAACCGAAAGGAGATTTTTGGCTTAATATTGAACTGTACGAGGGCCATTTTGAATTTTCACATTTTTGATGGCCAGATTCGGTTTCCAAAGGTGACCATTGCATCCAGAACCCATAACTACAACAACATTTCATCATAATTCGGGTATAACAGAAGAAATAGCCTACAAAAACGTAAAAAAATTATTTTACCATAGGACGTAAGGAAAAAAATTATTGAGGAAAAACTGTAGAAAGATAAAAAATTTGGCAGTTTTTCCCCTCATCCTCTTTTAGGTCAGGGCCCTCTCCGTCGAAATCTTGAGAAACCCCACTTTCTCCTACTTGTCGAATGGAGTATTTAAAGGAATCCTGTACATGAACATAATAACATTTGAAAATTCGCAAAAAATACAATATGCGTACACATAGTATCAAAAATATATTTAAGGGAAGATGGGGCACATAGGTCTAAAAAAGTGATTTTGGGGTTTTAGAAATAAACTATTTAGTCTGATTAAGAACTTGTGATATATTAAAAGTTTGTATTGTCTTTAATAGATCGCAATACCAAATTTAAGAAAAATTATTTTTAGAATTAATTTCGTGAAATACACTGCGGACCATTTAAATATATTATGGCTTATTTCTCGTTTTCCAATTAACTAATCAAAAAATAACTTTTAGCAAAAGTTGAGTTTGATGGGGACATTATATTCTGACATCATATTGGACTTAGTTCTCCTGGTTGCTTTAATAGTCAAGTTATATTCTAAGAGGTAAGAGATAGAATAACCCCTTCAGTTGGAAAGTTGATCCTCATAAAAAACTAACATTTTTTCTTTAAAAAATATGTCATTATTGCATTTAATCAAAAGAAAACACGCTAGCTACACAAAAATGCTTTAGCCAAAAGCTGTCAAAGGCCATAGAGGAAATTCATCTGTGTCCATGACTTTTGATCTGAAATTCTTGTTTCAAGGTTATTTTACCTTGATCTTCAAAATTAACCGATTAACCGGTTGTTGGGGGAAATTATTTGGCAACGAGCAGAAACTTTTTTCAATTTTTAGTCATTTTATTTTCACACCCCATCTATTTCAAAAAATGCTCCACATCGACTCAGGAGATTAAATATCCTAGAAAGTCGAAATTCTATGAATGTCAGTCACAAAATAATCATGGATGCCTTCGGAATGGAAGCACGGGTGCGTGCACATTGCTAATTAAGAGTATATATTAAGCTTTAAGCATGTATTTAAATATTTGCTAAGCTTTTATATGAATGATTGTGAGGCTGCAAACAAAAGCTATTATATTTATATTTAATGACGATAGTTTTATCTCTCCCCTATTTAAAATTTATTATAATGGTTTTTTAATTTGTGTTTTTTATTAAAAATATATATATATATTTAAATATAGATTGCATTATTTATTTTTTTATTACTTTCCGTAATGAATTTTAAATGCATACAAAATTCTAAGATAAAGTGCTTTTAATTCTTATCGTTTGCAAACCAACAACAGTGAAAATTTATGTATTGTAGATACACTCATAGAATTATATATAAATTCACAATTAATTACCATTTTACTTTGACATGATACGCGCATGTTATGTTTATTTATACTTTATATTGTACTCATACTTTATATTATACCATTTTATTATTGCCTGTTGTAAATCTTGGGAGTTGATGATAAAACACAAATAGTGCAATTTTTGTTACAATAAAATTTATGCGTAAACTGATTTTCACAAAAAATGGAACGTTACAAGTTTACGGTAAATTTTAGTTATTTTCATAGGCATGGATGTATTCAGCTTTGAATTTAGGGCGGAGGGGGGGGGGGGAAACAAGAGTTTTTGGGGTAGAGAGGTGTAAGATATTGTTGGTTTCAAAATTTCATAAAATTCAGTAATTTGAAAAAAAAAACACATCCTTAGCCAACTAATTCAATTGGAAGTCCATATCGAACCTGCTCCTATCGGTACGCCCAGGAGTTGAAGCAAACTATAACAGCTAACGTGTAGCAGTCGTTTAAGTTTATCTAAAGCACTGGATGATAAATGCATTGGAGAGTGTGTGACTCAAGGAAAGAAAAATTTTCACTGAAAGCCATTTTCCTACTCATATAGGTACTACAAATATAATATCTATGCAGGTTTGATTGCCCGCAGCTCGCAAACTACTCGTTCAAAAGTTTTGTAGCCAGGAGAGTTTTTGATCAGAGCGACCTGAAGAACATTTAGGGGCCGGTTTAAATCTTAAATTAAATCCTTATATTAAATCTAAAATATATTGGTGGCTTTGATCGCCTCTAACTCGAAAACTACTCGTTAAAAATTTCAAATATCAAATATCAATATCAAGATCAAACGAGGCTATTGCGGTTCCAAATTCGATAACTTTTCGCAGGATACAGCTGTTTAAATTTTGATTAGAGGTGTAAAACAAAATTTTTCTTTAATACTTTAGTTGAGTATCTATATGATGCGGTATCTCGATTAAGATCATAATCGTATATTGTAAGTCATAACTGATAATATAATGTCATTACTAATATTGATACCAGACCTACGTTAACCATATGGCATTACTAAATAGGTAAAGCCATTTTCAAGAGACGGATAAAAATAAACGAACTCCCAGGAATGAAATTGAAGGCGCATTGTAATCTCATGATGTTAATTGGATGTGCTTCTTATATATTTATTGTTGATCCTATATTTTTATTGTTTATTATGAACAATAAATATATAAGATTCATTAATGATTTTTGTGGTATTTCAATGAATTTATCAATTAACTGACAATCATAACTGTTATTTATATGCGATGTTAAGTAAACTCATTTTAGTACAACGTAAAACTTTCGATAGCATATATCAGACCCCTGTTCAATCGTTTGCTTGACTGACCGCAGTATGTGTGTATACACAACTACTATAATCAACCCTCAAAAGATCAGCTTTAGTAAATTCAACGAATTTTTTTTTTGATTGGCTCTTCCATTATAAAGCTTATCAATTTATTTGTCCATCAATCGTTTGTAATCTCAGTTATTTTACTGGTACGTGTATTAAGTAGCATTCATATTGAAATAAAATGTTAATTCTTGAATATATACATACATATATTGCTTCGTATTGCAGAAATTAGACTTATACCCCTAAGTTTGTGAAGTCAACTCGTAGAGAGATTTTTTTCTCATTTTAATACGCTATTATATTTACAAAGTTTTAATACTGTTATAAAGTACTTCTCATAAAGGTTTGGTTAAAGAATCAGTGACATGCAGACTTATTATATGCATGCATACTAGAATATTTTAACAAATCCCACATTTTCGAGAAAATTGCAAAAAAAATTTTGTTTTGGATTTTATGAAACTCGGTGGATGGGGTAATTTTGATCCAAAAAGTATAAAAATCAAGTTAATTTAATGACCTATAGAAGGTAACAATGTTAGCGAATATCATGAGCAAAACTTCCAAAAAAGTTCGAGTCCACCAAAAAATTAAAATCTATAAAATTGTGTCAATAGTATTTTTTCTATACGAGTCGATAATAAAAATGAAGATTTCATTTGAAACTAGAAGTTGATCTTCACAGGGTCTTCACATGGTCATTTGAAAGTCACCCAACTGTACTTACCAAATACATTTTTTTTGAACATTAAAAGATTAATCTAAACGCTTTTCTGGAAAGTTGTGGAGACGTTCCATTATTACGTGACAATCCATGTATATGGTTCATCTAACTCTTAAAAAAAAATGTGTGTACACGTTCTAAAGTCAATGTAACTTTAAATAGGTACCCATTAATTAATTTTAAAATGCAACAAATATTATGTGAATCATCTTTAAAAATCAGCTTGAAAACCAATAATTGGAATCTGTTTTATATTAAATAGAAACAAAACAAGTTTTAAAGAATGTATTGTATGTAATCGGTATTGAGTGAAGTAAATTAATTAAGGAAATCTAATCGTAAACGTCAAACAACCTCTGTGTACGAAAACAAGCTGTTAATGTGAGTGCAACCACTGTGGCCTACATCATCAGCTTGCAAGATGACGAAAATAACTTTTCATAACTGCCTTGAGAACTGCTTTATTTATTATATAGTATACAAGTGAAATTTACAAAATCTAAAAATACCCCGGCAATTTTTTCGGGTATGGAACCCTAAACTCGAAATTGAAACATATCTAAGAACACTTTCCACTAAATTACCGTTTTCTTTAGAGCTTTCTCCAAACTGAACCGAGCTTGAGGGCCATCGCCTATTTTTTTTAATTGTTCTTGGTACGGAACACTGAACTCGCACTTTAATCATAGCTATGAACACTCCTTATTAAATTACCTTTTTCTCTAGTGTCGGGATTTGATCTCAGTACCTCGTGCATAGAAAGTGAATATTTAACCTCAAAGCGACACATCTTTGTTGAAATACAATAATTAATAGTGAAGTATTTTTAGCGTTTATAGAAAGGTATTTTTATCATCTGGGAAGTTAAATGTGTCTTTAAGGGTCGAACGTACACTCACTGTCAGAAAAAGTGCCACAGTTAAAACATTCTAAGCGTACGCATCATATGTTATGTTATAATAGTAACACTTAGAATGTTTTAAAACGAGCATTTTTTGTGACATTGAGTATACATGGAGAGTTATTTTAAAATATTGGATATCGGAAATACTTCTGTTACTCATGAGAGGCCATCATGTAATTACGTAAGCATTCAGCGGGGGAGGTTAAAAAATATAATCATGTGCTTATTTAGGCGGAGGGGGGGGTTAAATTTAATATTAGAAATAATGTATGTCGCGAACTAAAGTCTCTGTGCTAAAGAAGAAAAATCTGTTATTTAGGTTAAACTGTGAGTTTTAGTGTAACTGGTCCTTTTCTAATAACGTTTTATTATTCGGCAAAACGATATTGAATCTTACGGAAGATGGGGGAAGGGGTATGCTTACGTGGGGGGAGGGAGGTGTGTCAAAAATCATCAAAATTATGCTTATGTAATTATTGAATCGCTTCTGATCAAAATTCTTTGTTTATTTATATTACAAGTGAAGTTTACAAATCACAATCAGAGATTTACATGTATAAGAATGTGTATAGAGGTAAAAAGTCATTTAAGACGTTATTCTATTAAATAATATTACTTGTCTAATAAATAAAATGATTATTAATTATCATTGTCTTTAAAACATTTTTAAAAAATTTTTAATAATAGTAGGTATAATTTTATAATTAAACTCTAAATGAATAAAAAAAAACTTTTAACAAAAAGAAAACCGATTTCAAAAGAAAAACTTTTAATATGCACTAAAAAGTAAAAAAATAACGATAATATAATGTAGTTAAAATTATTGTTTTTTTTAGTCGGTGCCAGTCAAGGAAACAACTCTGACAGAACAGTTTGCTACATTAGCTTGGCTGACACCGACTCCAAAAATAACAATAATTTGAACTACATTACATTATCGTTATTTATTTACTTTTTAGTGCATATAAATTTGTTTTGGAAAAGTTTTTCTTTTGAAGTCGGTTTTCTTTTTGTTAAAAGTTTTTTTTTGTGATTTTTAGTGAATCTTAAGTACACTAACTAGTTTGTCACTAAAAACAAGAATCATCGAAATCGGTTGGCGTGATATTGAGATATTCGTCCTCTGGCCGTGCATACTTAATGCAAAGACTTTTATGGTTTTCTCATGGATGCCGTTGTCAAAACTGGACCAACATGAAATGGAACCACACGGGAAGCACCAGCTTTCAAATAGATAAAGAATCGTCAAAATCGGTTCACCCAGTCGATAGTTCTGAGGTAACACACATAAAAAATACAGTTGAATTGATAACCACCTCCTTTTTTGTTTGAAGTCGGTTAAAAACAATGAAAGTCTTAATACCATTTATAAGACGATCATGAATATTCATTGTTATATTTTTTTAAACGTTTATCCAAACTGCATCTTCCAAGTTTTTTTGAATTAAAATCATAGTTAAGTTCAAAACGGAGGTTTAAGAGTTAGAAAAATGGCGGTCTCCAAAAATGTAACGTCTAAGGAGTTAAATATTATCTACCTTTTTGGAGAAAAACATTAAAAAAACTGTTTTTTTGGAAACCGTTTTCTCGAGGGTTTAAATTTATCATACTATAGGCATTAAAAAGACGTATATAGGTTCCATGTTCCGTTTTCGAAGTATTTTTACAAAAAAGGCGAAACATATTATAGCTACGTTGTTTTCTTATGTGTGAAGTTTTAAATACCTAGGTATTTTTATTCGGGTTTAATTTGACCTTAATAATCTATCAACACTCACATGGGTATCTATTCATCCATACAGACCAATGATATTTTTGGCTTGAAAGGAATATAAATTTATTGTCAGTTTAAAGTTGAATAATGTTATATACAAATTAAAAATCTTTTAATAAAAAATTTTTTTTTATTATTTAAATTCTGATTTTGAACATATAGCCAAATAATGTCAAAATATCCATATTAAACTTATCGCACATTATATTTATTTATTGATTATTGAATCATGTGACCTCATTAACAGATAATTATGTCATTAGATTTAGTAAACATCTTAAGTCCGTCAAGGTACTTACCTTTAATTAATTATAATTTCGGAATTTCCATAATTGATAGACTACCATAACATTACGCCTCCCCTTTTTATTCTCTAAGATAAAAAACATACATGCGTTCTAGTGTGACTCACATCCAGATATTGAACTAAATATGTTATTTTACTAATAGTTTCATATTTCATCAAATCCAACTTTCAAACAAACTAGACGCATTACACGGGAATGAAGGAGCATAAGCACAAACACAGTCATTTAAGGTAGTATGAGCGCCAAGACAAATTTAGACTAAGGGTTGAAATTATTTGTAAAATAAAAATAAAATTTTTCGAGATCTACTTTGAGTTTCGAAATATCGAAAGCGCAATAATTAAACAAAATTTGATACCGCTTCATTTGCAATTTACATCTCCTAGTGAGGGAAAATCAAGGGAAGACTAAAATAGCTATGATACGTCTTGAAAAAATATATATTTTTGTGAATTTCGAGAGTTGATGAGTGTTGAGAATCCAAAAATTATGTTTATCTATTTATAAATTTGTAAATTTGTTAAATCCGGAAGATTTATAGTGTAATACAAAAAACTCAGTGTAATACAAATTAATTGACGTTTTTGGTCATAATTAAATGAAAGAATTTTGTAAATAATAGTCGTTACTCGTTAATGACCTTGCCGTTAAAAAACGACTTTAAATAAATAAATAAATAAATAATAATAATAATAATAATAATAATAATAATAAATAAAAAAATTATTAGCTTTATACTTTTTTACTATCCTTACAAAACATAAGGTATAATTGTGTACATTAAATCAAAGTTTTCTGATGATTGTTACAAAATCGAAATTGAGAGAGAAATTGAATGTTTATTTAATTTACACCTTATCAATTACCAAGAACAATTTTGTATTAGATTTAAATACTCACACGTAGGTATGCTGTTAATACGCTAAAATGAGATTATTTTAATTCAACAAAAAAAACACGTTTTAATTACTAAAATATGGGAAAAGAGACAAACAACTTTTTAATTTTATTACTGTAATTGGTTGACGACATTTTAAAAACATTTATTTATCGTTAAGTAAATTACGCGAATTCTAACTATATCAAAATTGTGTTCTCTAAAAATTAAAAAATTGTTAAATAAACAATTTCTTAGTTTTGAAACAACCTATTTTATTTATTTTTAATCCTTTCTTTATTTCCTGTTAAAAACAGTACTATACTTTTTTCGCTCCTAAATACTTTTTATTATTCTATAAAAAAAAAAGTATACAAAATACTGTTTTTATGTCCGCTTTTATACGGAGCCATACGTAAAATCTGTATAAAATGTACAAACTACTATTAACTACTAAAAATGATAAATAATTTTCAGAGAAAAGAAATATTGACAAGGTAATGGTAATATATATCTACTTAAGGTAGTACCAGCATGAAATCACTTTTCGACAGATTTGGCCGAATTTTTTTTCTCGGGTTTATAATAGCTTTATTTATGAATTCCTAAAATTTCATAATTCTTGACCGTTTAGATCGCGAGATATTTAAAGACAAAGTTCGCGATTTTGAGGTTCATGTCCCATTTAAAGCATGTAAAATGTCTCTCCAACTATTTTTTATGATATTATTATATATTGAAGAAAAAGTAGAAAAAAATGTTTATACAATACAATTCTAAAAAAAAAATTTAGAAATTAATTTTCACTTTCGAGATATTAATTTTGACGTAAATTGATCGAAATTGGGACGTTGGCATAATTATTTCCCATTTTAAACGGTCAAAATTTCTGAAACTTTGGGAATTAATAGTAAGCATTATTAAATTCTTAAATTTAATTTTTCGTTAAATTCTGTCGAAAAAAAAATTGTACCATTGCTTTAACATAGAAACTGCAAATACCATGCTGGAACATCGTTAAAAAGCATCTGATAGTTTAACAAATATAAAAACAATTATTTCTTATTTATTTCTGTTCAAGCCACTTCAGCACTCAAATTTCGATTGTTAAACTATCTTTAAAACTTTGAAAGATCATACAAAATTGATAACATATGCAAAAAGCACCGAAAAATATGTTTTCAAGGGATTAAAACATAAATTTGAAAACTTTTTTTTATTTTTATTTAAACAATTTGATACTTCTTTATCAAAAAAAACTTGGCAACCCTAGGTACGATAGTGAACATCACACAAAAACGGATCTACGCATGTAACCAACAGCCTCCCAAAATGAATACAATCTATTAATTTTGCTATCATGTATACCTGTTTTATACTTCCCTATCTTCGTTCTTATGTAATGTTCGTCTTTAATTGTCTGGTCCCTGATTTATGAATTTATTTAATGTTCTTAATGGTAGTTTTCTATTGATTTCTATAGGTTTTTCCTAATTGTTCCTAATTGTTTTCCTATGTTCCACACGTGACTAGCCCAAGAATAAAACATATATTTGAGACATAATTCTGTGTATCATGAAATCCGTCACCACTAGTATAATCAGATTCTTTCATAGATATATGCAATCTGCAAGCAATAGCTCTTTTTGGGATAGTACCTACTTAAAACATAAAAAATATAGTTTCAAGTTAACTGTTTGTTTTACGTCTTCTTATTTTTTAAATAAAGTCCCAATCGGAGGTTGGTTTTAAAAAAATTCAAAATATCTATTGTTTTATCGAATGAAACTCTGAAAGTTTTCCGGTTGCATATGTCCCAAAAAGTATAAAAAAAAAAATATGTGCCTAAAAATTAATGCCCGAAAAGATTATGGTTGCGTATATTAATCTCCATTATAAGAAAGAAAAAAAATCCAACTATTATTTATTATACAATTTTAGATATTTTAAAATTTAGCCCTTCGCAAAGCTTATTTAACTAGATCAACAAAAGTTAATGAATCCGCCGTTTTTCTTTTTTGGTGTCGTATTATGTGTATTGTCTGTAACTGTAATTACCTACATATAGATAGATATTCTTTAATAGTGAAACTTTCTTTGGAAACATTTGATTATTAGGCCTTTAAAACTCATGTAATATGACTACGCCGATTTGTACGATTTTGTCAGAAATTAATTATATTGATTTATAAATAGTATATTTCGTTTTTGTACTTTTAATTATAAGTTGTTTGTAAAGTACTTGTTGAAATTACAATCATTAATTGATTAACACTTTCAGTAAATTCAGATAGTTTTTTTAGATTTTTTTTTTTTTTTAAATCGATCATTAATTATTGTTTATTTTTGCACAGGTTGTTCATAAAATATTTAATTTATAGAACATATCGAAAACTTACGGCTTATTTTGACGAATTTATTCAAATAATTAGAAATTTGTGGAAAAGCATTGCCAAGTTTTCGAGAACTCTGTCTATGTATGCAAATGTAGACTCAAAAAATCGTTTCGTGAAAAACTCTATCCTGGTCTTTCATTTAATTAATATTTTTATATTTTAAAAACTTTATACGTGTTCAATCTTCAATCGTCGTTCAATATTGTAATGGATTTAAAGTTGACAAAATTATGACACCAAAACAGTTTTCGTATTTATTTCTGCCCTTGCACTTAGGATTGTGAAGAGATCTTTCAGATGAACTGTGCAAACTAGTTCATCGATGAATTCGCTCTCAGTCCTTAGATTCTCGCATAATTTTAAAAAAAGTTTAGTATACTAGCGACCTAAAACCTAAAAATTATTTATTCTCTAGAAAAATATTTTGGTACCCAAGTTTATATTTTATTTCCAGAAAAGCAAACGAATTTGGAAAATGAACTAGTCCAAACTCAAACTAACTAAGATTGATTTAACTTTCCCAAGATTAATTGCACAATTAGCAAAAGTTTTTGTAAAATCTTTTGAAGGAAATGTGCTAGGCTGAAATGATACTGTGAATTTTGCAGTATTATTACAGGGTCATCTTATTTCTATTTGAAGAAGACATACCATTGCAAAGGGAGAGGGGATACAAAAATTAATAGCTGACTTTTTTCTATTTAATTTTTCTTTTCTTAATAGTACTTCCTTGGAGCTCTCATTTAAATTTTAACAGCAAAACAAAACGCCTGCAAAGATGTATACCTACACAAAATTAGGAATTGATGTTTTTTTTTTTTTAAATAGATAAAGTACTTCTAACAGGATGTTATTTTAATAGAGCATACAAATTTTTATTTATGAATATGTTTTATTTAGTGATAAGCAACGGGGGAGTAATATCAAATATGGAAAAATAGACCTTTTGGCAAATTGAAATAGATGTTTTTAACCGATCATTTAGAAAGAGATTAGATAATTTTTTGTTTGTTTTAATAGTAATTTCATTCAACGGTGCATACAGGAAATTTTATGGAGTTGACGATGATCCAAAAGCAACAGTAATCATGAGAATGAGCTTCCACTTTTTGATCTAACGTATTTAACAATTACAGCACATGGTAAAAACTTAGGATTGTCCATTCAAAAACAAATTTTCAACAGCCTTAATTCTTAACTATCAGCAATCTATATATTATCCAAAATTCTTCTTACAAAACAACTTATCAGAAATCATTTGTTATGCAAAAAACGTATCCACTATTATGATAATGTAACAAAGTGAGTTTCGTCTTTCTTCTGTATTATAATAAAATAGGTGGGATAAATAAAATAACTTCTTTCCTTTTTCGGATAAAAATAAATGTTTATATAATGTGTTGTTCATTCAATTTGAACGTACACATAAGAACAAACAAAAAGTACAGATAAAAACATAACATTCTTGATGCTGAGATATGAATCTAGTTTCACAAATACGTATTTATATGTTTAGTCTTTATTATTATAATGTCCACGATGTCCATATTCGTTTTGTTTAAATAAATATACAACACTGTAAGATAAAATCCGATACTATATCCTAGACAAATAAATTTTTTATCATGTACGGAAACATCTTCAATTATTCATCATTATGAAATATCAGAAATTTTACTCTTATTTCTAGTATGGCTAATCAGTTTTCTTTCTTATAAATATAGCCCTATTTACTTTCTCGTAACTCATGTCATGTTAGAAAGTAAAGTAATTGAACGAGAAAAAATGTGAATAATCGTTGTGTTTTATATGAATAAATAGTGTATTATCCCAGACTAGAAAGTAGGATTTCCAGGCGTGATATAAAATCGGAAGCCTTATATCTCAGACTGCAATGTATCCAACATTCTGATGGTGTATTTTATACTATTTTTCTTTACCCCTTAGCCAAAAATTCGGTCTATCTAACCTTTAAATAACGATTGAAAGATTCTATACAAATTATTTTAAACACAAATTATAATTTTTCTGGTATTTAAAAGAATAAACATGGAATTAATGCATTTGTTTGACGTTCCATTGTATAGAACGTAATCTTTTTCTTCCTCCTTTCGCTTTGTCTTTAAAAACGTAAATACCATCGTTCCTGATAGGTTTCGTCAATAAAACAAATGCCCTGAAAATTTCTGGAATGGAACATGGTCCTTACACCAAACGAGTTTAAAAAAAAAAAAAACTATTCCATTCCAGAAATTTAGCTTAAATTAATGTTTGACGTAAATTAAAGATTTTTATTCTTTTGCACAGAGACTTAAGTTCGTGATTTATTTCTAATATTAAATTTCAACTCATAAAATCTTACGTAAGAATGAGTTTAACTCCCCCTCATCCCGCATAAGCACATGAAGAAACTTTTTAATTCCCCCCTACCCTTCCAAAATGCTCACGTAATTTATGATTGGCCCCTAAACGAGTTGATGATCATTCTTATGTGTTATAAAATGACTAAACATTTGTACTAACCCGGTATATTGCAATTGATTTTACGTAGATAAAAACTATAGATAAAATAGGGGATACGGAAAGTAGTAGATACCATTTTACTGTGTCCATATCTTGCTAGCTTACAAGCAAGTAAATTTTACCGTTTGAATATAATATAAATAATTAAATATGTTGTGGGAATTTTACTTTTGCATATTTTTTATGATATACAAGAGAAAAAACTGATGAAATCTATGTCTTAACTCGAAGTCCACAAAAAATTATTCTCATTTCTTCAGTTTAAGGGAAATCGAAAGTATGTGTTTAGGAGTGCCTTCAGAATGGGGAAACTTCTGACCCAAAAATTTCTTACCAAATTGATATCCCAATTTTTATTATTTTTTGAAAAATATTCCCTTATCGGTATCTGTTTTTGACAAGTGTTCAGATTTGTTCTTGTACAACACCTCACACTGAATGATACTCCAATAGATGAAAATTATTGTTGATTTATGAGTGAAACCCTAAATGTCATTTAGATCTATAAAAAGATCTAAATGACATGATCCATTTTTCATTTTATTTTCGAGATACTTCGGAATTTTCACATCTTCTTTATTAATAACTAGCTGCCTCGACAGACTTCCTTCGGAGAAATGTTATTGGCCTGTCGAGGTTCAAAAGAAAAAATTAATATCTAAAAATGTAAAATCTTATAAATGTAATTTTTAAATAAAGTTTAGATTTTATATTTCTGAAAAAAATGTACATAAATCATTTAAAAAAATTAATAATAATAAGAAATATAAACATAAAATAAAATAAAAATTGTAACTCGACTGGGTTTCTTGGGTGGCAGTCCATAGTTCTAGCACTGAACCACGATCCATCTTGAAAATATTTTTTTACATTGAGCATTAGTTTATACACAGTGGGAAAAGAAAAGTGTTGTTTTTACCTTCCTTGTAACCTAACGATAGTAGGAACGTATTATTTCTTCTCAATATAATAAAGAGTTAAAGAAAATAAAATAAATAAAAACTCGACCGTCTCGAAACGACTTTACCGAATGTTATGATTCTTTTCGGATCACATTGCCGTTAATAGACTACTTGCGAACGTTCGTAGTTAGAATACAAACACACACGTACACATGTATACATCTTCTTCAAATTAGTGTTAATTGTTCTGACCATGAGACATAAAGATATGTTGAAAATTTCGATTTCAAAAATAGGACTCATTACAATCCCATTAATTATTTTTATTTATATAGATATAAACAATTTATTATCATTCGGAATTTGGTGATCGTTTACTGTTATGGTAATAACATAGAAACTGATATCTTACGAAACTATTTTCTAAAATTTTTAAAGATTTCTTCAGGGAATGATTTTGTAACATGCTGGTGATTCGTATTTCTTATTGATCGTATGCAACATCAATGAGAGAGAGATCCATGGTTACTATCTCGTACATATTACTTTTAAACCAATTGCCCTCAGAAAGTGAATTTCAAGACGTGAATTAGTTGTTGTTATTTCTTCTCCATATTTCAGCATTAAAATGTAAGAGCAACCTAATACAATTTAAACGATTTCTAAGCAATCAGTTCAATTGAATTACTATTAAACTTTTAAACAGAATACTTACCAATGGATTTTTAAAGAAAATCGATTTTTTTTTAAATATTTATTTTTAGAAAGTATGAGATTGAGAAATTCTACGTTAAAAGAATTATTTTATGGTTGTTGGGTTTTTTATTTTTGTTATAAAATTGTAAATCAAAGTTAAACTTTATTATTCAATAAAGTGAACCACTTGTCGTTGTAAATCTATCAATTTGGCGACAGTCTCAAAACAATTTACTGTGTACAACAATACATTATACATTTTACATAATAGATTGCAGAAAGGTTTTAAAAAATAGTATTGTACTTCTTACTAAAAATTTTTATTTGTTGGTAGTGTATATAATGTAAGGTTCTCCCGTTATAGGTTAGGTTAGTTTAGGTTAGGTTAGGTTATATTGGCTGTCCACGAAGAACACACTTAGAATATAGAGCCCATTATAACATTCGCAAATTATTATAAATAATTAAACATCTAGAAATAAACAGTCTTTTGACGTTTTTCTATCCATTAACGAGATATTATTTCATTTAGTAACGTATTTAACTTCAAATATTTCTAAAATAATATCAGGATATTTAAATTTGTATATAATGAAAAGTTGTAGAAAAAATAATTTACTGCAACGTCTTCTTCACTTTGCATTTTCTAAAACTGTCCGTGAATATCTTTGAATACATTGAGTGAATGGGTACATTGAACCAGGAAAAAATGACTGGATGATAATTTGAAATGATATTGACCGAACCATCTGCGCTTGGTCATTTCATCCAATAGTATTAGTACACTTACCCTTAGTTGTGAGCTTCTTGAAATGTTATATTGATAGAGCAAACTTTTCTAATAGCATTTTTGGATTGTAATAAAGATTTTCAAAACAATAATGAAACGAAAATTGACTATTTAAAATGACGTGAAATTTTTTTTGAGATAATACGTTTTCATTCTAAAGCCACGAAGTACACACAAAAACTAATCCTTTTCGAAAATAAAGATACTCCTTGATAAGTTGAAAATTGATAATATGAAGATTATATAACACAAGGATATTGATACGAACGAAAAAATAAGATAATATTATAAGAAACCGTTGCGGTGCGCTAATGATTTTAAAAACAATAAAAGCCTTGGATTAAAAATTAATCAAGTTATTTAACAATTATTAGTTGCTCTAAAAATTTACCCCAGAATCGCCTATATATTAATGAAAAGCTAATTTATAATTCGATAGGCACCTAGAAAGATCTGATGCTTACCTACCACTGCTAGCTTGCAAAATATGTTATCATATAAACATAAGGAGTTTTAAAGTTTTCATCGAAGAAACAAACACACTTTATATACAAACTCGAGGCGAAAAGTTTTCGAGATACGATATTGTAGTTTCGAATAAAAGATGATGAGTAAGTTTTTTTTTAAGTGCATCTGATTTACAAAAATTATGAAAACTTGACCAGCATTTCTAGGTCTTAAATTCATTAAAAGGGAAATTAATAATAAATAAAAGTCGACAATTATTTTTTATCTATATGTAGTCTTTGCAGTTTGTCTTGTAAAAGCAATAAAAGCTTATACCATTTACTTAAATCATATTGGATATTAATTTTAGGCAAGATCTAGTTCACTTTCACTCCTATTAAAGGCCGTGCATGAGATTGCTCATACATTTGAATGCTGAAATATGGAGAAGAAATTGTGCACACGTTGAAAGCCCGAACTAAAGGACACCAAAAATAGGACGCACTGAAATGAACTAGATAAACGTTCAACCTTTGTTTAACAATAAATTTAAATATATTATTACACTTATCGTAAATAAATATTTAAATAAAAAATTTAATTATACATGTGTTAAAATTACTTGTGGTTGGTTTCCCAAATAGTTTATTGACTCATTTATTATGCGATTATGATAAACAATAATAATCTTTTTATCACTTTTTTCACAATATAATATAACTAAAAGTAATTATTGTTAAACATAATCCCTTTAATTACCATTATATTTGAGGCAATATACTGCAATAAATCGAAATTCAGGGTATCCCTAAAATAAAATTCCTAGACTTTTTTAAAGATGGATGAGGTTTTTGCTATTATAGCTATGACTTAATGTTGCCAGCTGTATCTAAATATAATGTCGATGGCAAATACATAAGAATAATGAACTATGTTTTTAAAAATGCAACGATAAAGAAAAAATTAGAAGCTTGGGGTCCAGTTTAGCAAAACGAGGAGTCATGCAAAACTTGAGAACTAAAGCTGTACTACCAATTATTGAAAGAATTTTGCACGTATTTTAAAATAAATGTGTTCTAATTCTTTTTTAGTCCCTGAATGTGTCTGCTTTAAAGTAGTACTTAATGTTAGTTTATAGTTTTAATGAAGCATTGGAAATTGTTTTTTGAATATATTAATGCAAATGATTTATTTTCTGTAAAAATTGGAGCTAACTGTTTTGCGAATTAATAAATTGAATTTAGATTCTTGATGTTCAAACCGGGTAACTTTAACATAAACTTATTAAAAAAACAAATTAAATTGTCTGTCAAATAATAATATTCAAAATAATAATAAATGCATTCATTATAAAAATAAATTTTTACTCATAAAATTTCGTTGAAAATCAAAATAAACTTCAATGTAAATTAAATTATGTATAATTGAAAATAATAAATAAACAAATCAAAAATTTAATATTGTTTGTATTAAGAACATTCATAATTTTCAACATGAATATTTTTTGACATTTTTATTGAAAATACATAATTTTAACAATATTTCTTTTAAATTGGATTTTTCTTTATTAGTTTTAAATTTTTTAAAATTAAATTTTATGACTAAACATAATTTTAAGGAAATTATAAATGAAAATATTGATGAAATATTGCTATTATTTTTAAGAATTTTTTGGTCAAGTTTTAATAAGATCAAATAAGTAGGTCACGAGATGTGGTCTATTATAAAAAGAATTCTTAATTTACAATTATCAAGAAATTCAGTGTTCATTCAGAAATTCTAAAAAAAATTGAATTCTTTATAATCTAGAAACTTGAAAGTAAATTTCCCTGTAAATATTAATTAACCAAAAAAAAATTTCCTGATGATAAATTATAGTAAAGTTTATTTTTACAACTATACAAACATTTTAGTTTTCTTAATATTACTCGCCTGGGTCAAAATGACCAAGCCATTATTGACCGGAAGCCAGTACAATCGAAAATTGATGGATATAAAGAAGTTGAAGATAATTTTCTATAAAAGTTTATTAAATTTATAGAACTTCTGGAACACCTTTGAAGTAACAGAAGGTACAGAAGATCAAGCTGGTCATAGTAGAAAAGATATTCTAAATCTTAATCCTAGCTCAAATATAATCTTATTTAATATAACTCAAAGAATTCTTAAAATTAAAAACGATAATTAACGAAGACTTAATCGTCAATGATGCGTCTATTTTAAAAAATCCAAAGGCCTGTTCTTCGTAGAATTTTGTGAGGAATATTCTGTTTGGTCCTGTGATTAAAAGCAGCCTCCGTACTTATGTATAGCATGATGAGGATCCTCTAATCGAATGGAGTGAATCAAAAAAGGTTCACCCTATTTGATTCCTTCTAGGTTCCTCTTATTTATTCATAATTCGGATTTTAAGTATTCTACGCAAACTTTATTTTTTATGTCGAACAATTTTATAAAAAAATTTATTTTTAGTATTATTTGTTCAAATTCACTCACTTCTAAAAGCAATCTAATTATTATTATTGTAGTATTATCTTTGCGCGAAATTCGTTATTCGTTTACTAATAATATTTTTGCATGAAATCAACGGAAATATGTCTGGTTAATGTAATAATAAATTGGAAAAAATAAATCAACATAATTACTAAAAATTCTTAAATAATGAATTTCACATAATTTCCAACTAAAATATATCTATATCTATTATATGTATACTATTGGGTCAATGTTGTTAAGTTTTTTCTACGAAAACAATATTCTTAAAAGTTTAAATGATAGATGAAATTAGAAAATTACTTACATAACTTTTTTTTTAAAAAGGTCACAAAAATATTTGGAACACGCTATTTATTATTCGATTGTTTTTAGTTTTTGCTAATCACACACAGCCAAAGTGGATAAATTATTTTCTACCAAAAAACTGTATATTTTATTGTAAAACAAAAATTTAACTAAAATCTGTACTGCAAGGTATTAGTATATTTACAATACAACCACTCCAATTCAGTTCATGAAAAATAGCAACAAACAAGCTGAAATTTTTCGAAATATATAATGCTCTTGAGTATCGAAAAACAAATTGTAAACACCTGTAAAATTGATCTAATATACAATTTTTGAGCTTCTTTTGCTTAATTTTATACAGAGAGTACATTTAATTTTTAAAATTTATACAGATTGTTCAGAAAACTTTAGTATTATTAATTTTATGAAAGAAGTTATTCTTGATAAAAAGTTCTGCATGGCCTAGAACGCAGTATGAAATAATCATGTATCAATTTTTTGCATTCGTATAGAAAGTGTGTTGAAAAATGTAAATTTTGCTTAGGAGATATAGGTAGTACCTTTATTTTTTACAATATCGAAAATATTTATAGAGGAAAGTTGTATCTAATTCAATACTACGGAAAACTATATCCAACATTATCCATCTACTATGACAAAATAGATATTGCTATTTTTACTAACTCTTCTCTGCATTAGCATTGATCATTTATGTCTGCAGATCTTAAGAGAGAGACGGTATTCTGAGATTTTTTACGGCATATAATATGGGTGCGCCATTTTAATCTATGCATCTGAATATCTCGCCAGAGGCGCTATTTATTAAAAATGTCTTGAACCAAAATTGTAAAGTTGGATGGGGGACATCATGTTCTGACATCAGATTTGACCTAGTTTTTTGAGTTTCTTTAGTAACAAATTTAGATCCTAAGCGCTAAGGGATAGAATAACACTTAGAAAGTTGATCATTATAAAAATAACTAGCATTTTTTATCTCAAACGTATTATCGAAAATCATCATCTTTCGGAGGCAATGCGAATGAAAAATAAATCATCATTGCTTTAAAAATGCTTTAGCTAAAAGTTGTCAGGGGCATAAGAGGACATTTCGCCTGTGTCCATGACTTTGATCTACAATTATCTCACAAAGCTAACGTCTTAACAAAGCTAACGTTATCTCGAAAAGCTAACGATTTCGAAAAAATTCTCTTTCCGTTTAGAATCTAAATTGGCTATTCAAACAAGAGCGAGGTCCAATCTGATGTCAGAATGCTGCGTATACGTAATAGAGATTTTGTATTATAAATACGCATTTTAACTACAATATCCTCATCAGTTTGACTTAGCTAATCGCAACTATCCGAATTAGCTAATCGTAGAGATTTGTTGCTTATTGCTGATTTGGAGCGTGTAACATATTTCTCAGAAGAATAATTACGCTTTGCTAATTCATAATGATGATGACTTGAAGTCAAAATGCGTGTTTATAAAACAAAATCTACATTGTAGCCAAAATACGTATATAGTACAGTAAAAAAAGTTACAAAAATCGGCTAATAAAGAAGCCGCTCCCATTTCGCTAAAACCTGATGGAATGTGTTTCTTAGGTATCAAATATCATTATAGTAAAGCATGAGTTAGTGGCGCAAATGTTTCTATTTGTTCATAAACAATAAATTGTTAAGTCAATGGAACCATCAATGTTAAAGTTCACTTAAAAAATTAGTCACTAGACAACTTTTGTGGCATAAATGTCAAGTATAAGTCAAATCATCGAAAAATATTTTGTAAGTCAATGGAACATTAACCGTTCCATTGAATTAACAATTTATTGTTTAGTAACCAGTAGAAACATTTGGGCCACTAGCTCATGCTGTTAATAATGACATTTGACACGTAAGAAACACATTCCGTGAGGTTTTAGCAAAATGCGAGCGGTTTCCTTCATTTCCCTTTATTTATCACATCTAATTAACTGTACTATTAGTTTATAATGCCAAAAAAATTTGCCAAGGCATTTTGAAATTTTCTTTCCAATTCCTAGAGTTCTCATGAATTTTTGATAATTTAATATTGAGTTTATTCAGTTAATTTTGTTCTACAAAATATGTAATAAATCTTTTAAGCATAATTTCATCCTACTAATATTATAAATGTGAAAGTTTGTATGCTTTGATGTTTGGATGTTAGATACTCATTCGCGCAAAAACGACAGAATACATTTGGATGAAATTTGGCACACAGATAGTTTATTACCTGGATTGACATATACGATAACTTACCTTCTCATACGATAATTAAAACTTTTTACTTTGGAAAAACGTAAGGTTTCTAGAATTTTCAAAAATGCGAACTACAGGACGTATCCACTTCTGAAATTGTGAACAAAGGGAAGATAATTCAAACTGAAGGACAAGAGAAGTTTTAAAGTTGAAATTGTCCAGCGAAGCAAGTGGGCAACCGCTAGTAGTGTTCAAAAACATAAGTATAAGCAAAAAAAAACAGGGATATAAACATGAAATAAACAAATAATAACAATGATCATAAACTTAGAAAATCCCACTTGCATGGAGATTTTTATTTATTTAGAGTATTTAAATTTAAAATATTCAAACACCTATATGAAACTTTGGTAGTCGCATAATCAATTCCAATGGTAAATTAGAAAATAGAAATGATAATTTGTAATTAAAATAAAATAAAATAAATTTTTATTACATTTATTATATTTTTTTATTCCTTTTAATTCTTTTAATACACACAAATTTGCTACTAATAAATAAACAGACATTCGCATAAAATATTCTTTAGCTATTTTTATAACATGTAATGTATATAAATTTATTATATATACAAACATAAATATAAAAATGTACAGAGCGTCACTCATGTACTGACTCATCAACTGCAATAGGGAATATTCATGAAATTTATATTTGGTTCAAATATTTTTTTTTCCGTAACTTTATTGGTTGGACATTTCAACTAAACCATTATTTTACTAATTAATATCTTTTTCATTACCTAAAGTTAATTAATAAAAATACAAATTCAGTGAGAGAAATTTCAAAATTTCTAAAATGGAAATTTAAATTTTAAAACGGACATAACGTCATAGTATGCATGAACGATTGTAAATTGTATTTCCTTCGACAATATTTGATTTTCGACCAAATTTTTGACTCTTAGTATTTAAAATCTAAGTTGACTATCAAAGAACCCAAAAGATTCAGATCCGCCGAGAATATGATGACCCACTGTTTTCCAAATAATTTTCTTACGAACTTTTTTTTTTTTTTTTTGTAGGCTAAATATATTAGAATATAATAGTTCATAAATTAAAATTGTTACCCTGTATATTGTCACTCGAACTGATCGCAGTAAATTTCCTTTTTTTCGAACATTCGTATTCGAATAATTACACTTATTTGTACTGAATGGTATTTAATTATAACATTTATATCTAATTTTGGATTGCATTTAAAATAAATAAAAACAAATACCCGATAAAAATAACAGTCTTTATTCTTTATATAGTATCAACTTTTATTTACACTTTTATCAAAATATTTAAATGTATCATTTCTATGCATAGCTACTTTTAATAATTAAATTTAAAATATTTATTCGACGTATAATAATTATTCATATGTTTTTATTTTACCGAAAATTTAACTTCATGATAACCAGTCACTTAGTTTTACAACATTTGATAACTCTTGTCCCACATATGGGACATAGATTTTAATTTTAAATGAGGAAAAAATTATAAACTTTCAAATTATCGGATAATTGAAAATTCAACTCAAAATTCAAGAAAAACATTTCCATCTGTCAATTGTGATCAACGGTTGTAAAATATTTTGTCCCATATACGGGACAAAAGCTACCAATAATTAAACTAAGAATAAAAATTGGAAATTAAGAACTATAACCGAGGCCAGAACCAATTTTCTTTATTCAGTCGACGATTTCTAAAACATTTCATACATACCAGTAAAAAAAATCAATTTCCTTTGGAAGCTCCCTATATTTCATGATAAATATTTTGTCTCTAGAAAAATACGAACAAGTAAAATTTACAAAATTAACAAAAAACCGCCAAATGTTTCGGGCACGGAACCCTAAACTCACCCTTGAAACATATCTAAGAACACTCTCCATTAAATCACACTTTTCCTTAGAGCCTTCTTCAAACTGAACCAATTTTGATAATCATAGCTTTCTTTAGTTGTTTCGGGTACGGAACCCTAAACTCGCACGTGAAACATAGCTAAGAACTCTATCCATTAAATTACCTTTCAAACGAAACAAAGAAATCGAAATAGGTTCATCCGTTTAGGCGCTACGATGACATAGACAAACAGACGGACACACACAAATAACGGTCAAAAATCCGTTTTTCGGTTCGGGATTTAAAAATAGCTAAGAACACTCTCCATTAAACTACCTTTCAAACAAAACAAAAAAATCAAAATAAATTTATCCATTTAGGAGCTACGATGTCACAGACACAGAGAGGCAGACATAATAGAAAAAGACAAAATATTTGAAACTTTTCCTGCGTAAACGATGAAATGATTAACGTACTATATTTTAAAGCATCTGTTTGGTAAATTTTATTTTTTCTTAAGTCGCAAAAGATCCGGAAAAAGTTAAGATGTTTTTATAAATTATATTTTCAAAAATTTATTTTGCTAAACAAAGTGTAAGACACTCTGTATAATGTCTGTTAAAAAAAGCCGGTTTTCATATAATAACAAGATCAACTCACTATTTAAGTGAGTTTAAAAGGTGTACTCAACTTTTAAAATATGCGTACACAATAATATGATATACCCACCATTTATAAATATTTATTTTTTTAAAACATCACAACAATCATTTGTAGAACTCAACAGTTAGTTCAACAATGGAAGTGATAAGATACACAACAATTGTTATTATATATCAAATTCAAAATGGTACAATCCTTTATAATAATAATAATCCTGAGAGAAATGATTTTTTGAATGTGAAGAAAGTTTCTTGATAAACTAACAACGTAACACATGAATTAAATATGTGGCGCTTGCGTCAGTTTAACTTATAAACGAATTCTATAACAATTTAGTCGCGCCATGCATCGCGTAGCGGTTAGGCGGCGAAAATAAACAATGATACTATTAGTGAATTTTAACAGATAAATATTTATTATTACGTGACATCCAACTGTTATTGTTGTTGATTACGCTATTATAATTATTAAAAAAAAAAATGTTTGGGTTTTTATTATTGAAATAGTGAGTTTCCAAAATGATTTTGAAAAGTTTTTAATATATATAAGTGGGTTTTTCAAATTTATTTTGAAAATTGTTACAAATTTCGGTGAGAAATTTCTATTTTCATTCAAATTGTTTTGTTTGTGTTTGTTTAGAGATTTTAATTAATTTTTATATCAGTGTTAAATATTTATTTAGTTTTTAAGTTGAAAGATTTATAATCAATTTTTGATTTATGAAATTAATCGATTTAAAGGATTGTAACACATTTAAATAATTCTTTCATAATACTTTTTTTTATCAAGAAATATTATTTATTTATATTAAAAAAAAACTACACCCAAATATAAATAAATACACTGAAATTAATTAATAAATTAAAAAAATAAACAAGTCTATAATAATCTACAGAAGATTCCTAAAATATTGAAGTAATGTCGAGTTTAAGAGTTTGTTTTATGATAATTTATTGGGTGGCAAAATTTTTCGTACGTTTTTCTAATTCCCCTTTACGCTCTTATTTCTGTTCACCTTTCGGTGTAAGCCTTGTATTTCAAAATTAAGGTAAGCATTTCTTGATAAGATACAGAACTGAAAATATCTAAATTTATGTAAATCGAATGATTGTTGAATATTATCACATAAAAATAATAAATATGAGATAGAACCATCCTAAAAAGTAAGAGAAGTTTCTTCCCATGGCTTCCACGATACTTTATACCACCATTAATATATACGGCTATTAGTTCTAAATTAAAAACTTAAATGAGGAATACTTTTGAATACTTATATCGCTTTTTACGAGCTAATACGAACTAATAAAGTATAAAATAATAAAATAATATAACTATTATACATTCTTATAATAAATTCATCTTAGGGATATTTAGCACCCCACTCTATTCAACGTTCTTTTTGACACTAGAATTAAAATAAATATATAGGTTGATTCATTTAATATTCCAAAAATCTTTCATTCGAAATTTTTTGCAAAATAATAATAATTAAAATTAATAAAACTTTCCGTTTAAAGGGTTTGTTTGTTTCGATACGATGATAAAGTTCCAAATAGAAAAGTATAATTATAAATAAACAATTTTCTGTGTAGCAAAGCAGTTTGTGTAAACATGGAGCCAAAGAAGAATTAAACAGTTCAATTTACTAGTTTGGATGAATTGTTAATTTGATGCCGTAGCTAAAAAAATTTTCAATTATACAACTAGAATAACTTTTAGTGACGTTGCCTATAGAAGATAGATATATCTGATTATTATTGATATTGATTCCTATCGCTGCCTTGTCATTCTGAATAAAATTCAATGTTAAATGTTAAAACAAGTGAAAATCAACAATTGGTTGAGATAATTGTTTAAATACCTTGTTGACTATGAATACAGTGCTTGCATTAACTTTAATAAATTTGAAAATTTTAAACAACCAACACAATTATGGCGGCCCTTCGGCCTCCATTTTATCTCGTTTTGAAAATTTTGAAAATTTGTCGAAGAATATTCTAAAATATTTTTAATTTTTACAAGCTTTGATAGTTGAACTAGTGATTCACTTTTTACGTCATGAATACGCTATAAAAATTTCAGCTCGATATCTCTGTTTGTTCTTGAGTTATCGTATAAATGGGCGGACAGACAAACGGAAATGGACTAATAATGTGGTTTCATGAATGCCTGTACGAAAATTTTGTTCGTATCATCAATATTTCTAAGCGTTATAAACTACGGGACTAAAATTATTATCCCGTGATATATATATTTCTTTTATACGGAGTATAGTAAATAAATGCATAGGAATTTTTTATCAGTGGTAGGTATACCAATTGTCATTTAATTGAAATTGAAATGAGTAAAATTGAAAAATGTGATTCAAAAGAATAAATACAAAATTATTATGCATCCGAGTACCTAAGACTCTCAAGTAGGCACACGAAGCAAGTAGGAATCTAAAAATATTTTTATCTACGCCCGTGAGAAAAAAACTTACTTTTCTCAATCTGTATGCGTGGGAAAAATAGTTCATTACCGCCCTAGTAAGATAGATAATAAATTCATTCCCACGCTAGGGCGGTAATAGTTACTGTAGTAACTTTTTTTAATTTTCTTAATAAGCCATCACAAAGACCTTTTCATCGATTTGCTTTTGTTTCGGACAGTTGTCAAAAACCTATTCAACCTATGAAAGTTAAATATATTTTATCATTTTCAAGCAGCGCTTTTTGACAAGGATAGAATATATCAGATATGTCTTTACTTGATTGAAAACAGTCCGAAACAAAAAAGAATCATTTTGCAAATTAAAAGCCCTATTAAATAATAATGACAAAAATTCGTTTATTTTCGCATTTTTGAGGCGTAGATAAAGTTTTGTACGATATACGTGTGATAACGCATGATTAACGTACCTATATTAATAGCCACTTTATACTATGTATGCAGATATGAATTTTTTTACAAAACTTGGGAATTACAGAAATCTACATCGAATTTTTTTTTTGTAGGTATAAATTTTTTTTAAATTCATATAGCGTGTGTCATTAAATCGAATGTGTTACATTTATTTAACTAAAGAATAAATTTGCTTTTTCATAAAAACTTTACATTAATTTTAATAAAAGGCATTTTCTACTCATATTGGTTGAAATTATCGTTTTTAACTAAATCGATTTGTAATATTTTGAAATCATAATACCAAGTTTTATACAGAATTTCAACTTCATAAAATTGTTTGCCACGAATAATAAATAAAATTCAAAAAGATTATTTAAGATGAAGAACAAACTTTTATCTGTATATGGTAAATTCCAGTGAGTTTAAGTGTTGCCACTTCATTATATTTCGAATTCTCATTATCTATCTACTTATGATTTTTATATAATCTTAATTTGTGCGGCAAAGAACATTATGAAATTTCCTGTCCATTTTTTTTGATAAAATAAAAATAATTTGTGTACATTTTTAAAAAACAAAATATTTAGTCAGCTCAATTTAGAAAACGATATGTTTTTGTATTGAGTAATTTATTTGTTTTAGTAAAAACAATGTTTCTCTACTGTTTTTTTTTTGTTTTTTTAATATTAAATGTATTGTGACTAATAATGACAAATAATGGATTGAGCATAGGCCTATCTATGAAAGTGAATTAGACAAATGAACACTCTTTTAGTTGCTTGGCTTATATATCAAATAGAAATCATTTGTTAAGTGATTCGAAAGTATTTTATAATTTTTAGTAGGTTTATTGCAACTATGTCCCTTAGCTCGTTTTCGGCGGATGGGAGATATCGATTAATCGACACTTTTGACAATCGGTAGGAACTATGTTCTAATCTTGTTTCTTTTTGCGGTTTATTATCTTGAAATATTTTTAATATTCTCAATGAGGCCGTGGTTTTGTGGGTACGGCAGCCCATTCTGCATGCTAATTTAAAAAAAAAATAAAAAAACATAGTTCCTACTGGGTGTCCCGCAACATCTCTCGCTCGTTTTTACTTTTAACTTCGATAATAAATACAAAAATTAGGTAATAAAACCAAATAACCTCCACTTTAAGATTTAGACGTGGAAAGTGGAAAGTGGCGTCTTTCAATATTATATGGCGTGTTTCAACTACAAAAAATTTTGCAATCTTAGTTTATCTATAAAAACCGCAAGCCTTTCAATTTATTCGATATTGATGACCTCCGTGAATATTGCGAAGAATTTACGGCCAAAGTTGATAAAAAAGTTTACCCGTCTGGCGTATCAAAATTTTTTGAGTACAACAAACATATTCATTGAAAATTATGGGGCTTATCATTGGATAAATCTCTACAAATTAAAACGAAATACGGCACATAAATTTTATTTCTTCTCAAGTCATATTTCTATTATATAATTATGAAATTATAAGTAGGTGCATATGATTTTTTTGAAACAATGGGATAGGTTTGGTGCAATTCGTAGCAATTTTCTATAAAATGGGAGCGCTTAAAAAATGGCGCAAATGTGAGACTAACATTAAAGTAAATGTGAAGGTTCTAGGCTTTTATAAAATTGAGGGGATGGCAAATAATTGAAACAGACCTCTTTCCGCGTCTCATTTCAAAAGGGTAAGCTCATAATATTTCTTGACATTAGGTAAAGGTAAAAATTAAAGCATAAGTTAGAGATGAAAATGAACGAATCCTTGAAAACATTAGCGGATTCAAGTTGAAATAAGCGGGACTTACCCTAACATGGCTTGCATCGTAGCCTTGATTTAAGAATATTTGTTCAGTTTCGAGGTATTATCTTCGTATTTTTTTCACCGTTTAAGAAAGCCCTGCTGCCTCCTTATGAGCAATTAGACCAATTTTTGCTTTCTGATTTTTTTACTTTTTGAATGTTTTTATTTTGTATGGAAGGGAGGTAGGGGGTGGTTCCTTAAATTTTATAGTATAAAAAGGGAAAATGTACGAGGCAAATTACTTAATTTGTTGGCACCGCAGAAACAAGAAAAAAATTTCATAAAAATTAGCTAAAAAATGTTATTTTGTACAATTTTTAATAATCTTTACATTCTGTATGATCCAAAATATCTGCTTATCTGTTTAAATATGAAGTTAACTGTGTCTACCTTTTTGAGTGTCTGCCTGGTTTTCACGGAATTAAATTTTGTTTTGATATATAAAGAAACAATCAAAGTTTATATCTCGCAGAAAACATGAAAATTACTGAAAAAGGCTAGAAATATTGTCTAAAAGAATTCAAACAGTTGAAATTAGTGTTCTCCGGATCAGAGTCCCGGCTCATTTTTCTGGCTATATACAAGTCTATTGAGATAACGATACAGGTATAAAACATTCAGGGTAAAAGTTAAAACATATGCGGCGTAGAAGTAATACAATAACTCGAGTCAGCCTATAAGATCCTCAGAGATATCAACGTGTCTTGACAAATTAGGGTAACAAATAAGTAGAAAATATCGCATTAACACGTCTTCAGTTTCAAATAAAAGCCATAGTTAACAAAATATATTCACAAAAAAAGAAAAAAAAACAGAAAAAGAACTACAACAATGAATAAATTTGTTGCTTCCTTGCTACAACTTTCAATAACATGAGCTCAAGTAGATAAAAATGCATAAAGCAAAAATGCCTTACAACAGCCATCTCTTAAAATAACAATAACAAAATTTCATATTAAAATAATAAAAACGCTTTCATACATACGTGCACACATACTACATATTACACACATACATACATACAGTGTGTTCATTTCAAAAGTGTCCACTCTTAATATCTCTTGGCCTGGCGTGATTGTTCTTTTGAGTGAAAACACGTCGATCTTTAAATCGACGGGAAGTTCAAAAATGGTCCCTAGAGAAATTTAAGTTTTATCACTTCACGCCAGTCATCTAAACTTTGGAATTTCAAATGGCACCCCTACCTTGTAATACTTCATTTGAAAAATCATAAAGATAGACTACACAGAAGATGAAAGGTATACATCCTTCAAGAAATTCTTCTACATCTATTTTTGTCTAGCAAATAATGGTGGCCACTTCGAACAGGCCAAAAAAGAATTTATTATGGTTGTAATTTAATTTATCAGTGTATCCAATGTTTTGTTAAGAATAATAGATTTCAAACCTTCCATCTTCTGTGTAGTATAACTTAAGAATCGATCGATTTCATTTTACGCCCTTTCAAATGATGTATCACAAGGTAGGATATTCAATCTGAAATTTCCAAGTTGGGGTGCTGGAAGTGAATGGGTAAATCCTAGAATTCTCCTAAATCCTAGGAATCATTTTTGAACTTCCCCTCGATATCGAAATCGATGTGTCTTCACTTAAAACATTAATCACATCTAGTCAAGAGTTATTAAGAGTGGATACTTTTGAAATAAACACACTGTATATTACACAAAACTTGATATAGAAAATTCTTTGAATAAATAAATCGAACAACAAGAAACTTTCGATTTGTTGTGTTAAGAAGTACCTACACAAGGTGACATAAAAATGTATGAATTAACATTTGGTGAAACTTTAACATTGAAAAAGACATATAAAGATCTCCTGAACGACATTTTGAGACTTTGATGTCTAAGCATTTTTAATGCTCTTTTTAGGTTAAATTCTGTTAAGAACATTTAGCACCAAATCACTCAACGATAAGTGAATTAGTGCGAATCTACTTCATGTAAATTGTCACAACAGAACTCTGAGCTCTTCCGCGCTTCAATCTATTAAATGAACATGTCTAATCAAATTAAAGAGAACTAAAACTGCAATTTTCGAAACCATCTTCTGATATATATTTTCAAAAAATGGCCGCTAGCCTAGCCGTGAACACGGAAACAGAAAGGCGAAAGTTCACGCTTTCTTTTAGATAGGCAATGATTGACAAATTAGATATAATAGGTTTATGCAAAAAGTCTTATTGTTAGGCAAGACTTAATCGAGCGATTTGACGTTGAAAAAACATATTTATGTTTATCATTCATCATCTATGTTTGTAAACTCAGAGGAAAATGTTCCTTCTGGAAATCCTCCTCCTCAGATTTTGTATTTTATAGAGTCGGTACCTGGTCAACCATATAAAAACTACACTTGATTTCAAGAAGTAGAGTTCTATCAAACCAAAATGGCACTGAGTAAGAGATACATATGTATGTGCACTCATATCCACACTCTCCCTTGCTCAGTGCCACTTTAATTTGATAGAACTATACATTTGACTTCATCGCCGTCTTGTAAATTAATAGGACGATGTTCATTTTGAAAATCAATGATAATCAACTAGGAGAAGCGATTACGTAGTAGGGTATTGAACTTTTAGTCGAATACCATATAGCATTCCTGAGTATAAAATCCTATATAGTAGACAGAGATACTTTTATGGGCTTAAGTAAGAAAAGAAGTAAGAAAATCGCTCTCTGAAATGATGCACAGTGTTTGACATGAGTATCCGTTGTGTGCGTAGTCATACTAGGGACAATCAAATCGTTCCAGTACTTCCTACTTTTTTTACATGTAAATTGTAAAGCAAATGTCAAAATTGAATTATTGAAAAATAACAATTAATTAAACTTGTTTTTTATGTAAATTAGTATAAATTACTCATTTAAATTTGTTTGAAAATAATATAAAATTTTCAATGTAATTCCTATATAGAATCCATAAACTGTTAATCCATACAATTATATATTAATAAAGTAGTGTATCGTTACCATGGAAGACGCCACCCAGAAAACTAATGCACCCAACGGATATGCGTTTTTGTTTCACTCTGTATACAGTATAGTGATATAACTGACCTCTACAGTATAGAAAAGCTGACTTTAAATCTCTTGCTTGTTACTAAAATAAGAAATATCTAATAAAACTATACAAGGTGCTCCTTAAAAATTTCAGTTTAAAGACTAACAGTATCATTTTTTAAGGGGTGGATTGATGTGTCCTAACCAAACATGGGAAGCAACGTTTGTTTTAGTGAAGATTACAAACACGCTTAACTATAAAGTAAAAACTAATTTCTATAAGGTCAAAAAAAAAATAGAGAAGAAAAAATCATTTTATACCAAAAAAGCGTGGGGTGCTTTTTAAAATACTATATAATGACTTTACTTTTATCAGTATCTGTCAAAAAATTATTTACAATAATTGAATTAATATTTGTCAGTAAAATATTTAGAATAATTGAATTCCAGTACCCCACGCTTTTTTACGATAAATTGATTTTTTTCCCTGTCACTTTATTTTTTACTTTTTAGTTCAATTCAGAAGCTAAAGATTCTAAATCCAGAAGTGTCAATTTTGCTTGAAGCGTGTCTTAGACCAAAAAAACTCGCATGGGACCTTTTTCTTTCTTATTTTATGTATAAAATATAAAAAAACCTTATTTTAGCAGGTTTGTTGTAAAACTTAATATAGAATTTATGGATACCATTTTTCACCCTTTTACCCTTCGTACAAAGAGGTGGTTAGCAAAAAATTTTGAGCAATGGATTCCAAAACCAGAAAGTAAAAGTTTCCAAAAGAGTTATTGAGGCTCTAAATTTAATGATTTTTGAAAAGATACAACTGTTTGAAATTGTGATGTGTAAAATGACGATGACCAATTTGCACTCTGTATGATGATATATTTCAATATATTTTAATAAGGTTTATGCAACCGAAATATTGTTGAAAACATGTAATGGTAGTGATCATGGTACATTTTTTAGATAAATTCCACATATATTTTACGGTGTTTGGAATTTTCCTTTAAATTAAATTCATTTTAAAAACTTTATATAAAAAATTCACACAATATATTTTTGAATACCGTTTTGACGTATGAAATTTAAAATATTGCATTTTAAAGAATTTTATTAAAAAAATATATTGAAAAGAGTATTATGAAATAGTTATAGTTTATTCTATTATCTATATATTTCGAAATTTATTTATTCAAAAATTCTATAAATAACTAAACTTTAAATTATGCTTTATAAAATCTCTAAATTGTTTTCTGTGAAAATTAAATATACAGAATAATCTCAAATGCCCTTAATACTAATTTGTAACTCCCGAACCAAAAAGGGGGTGTTATAAGCTTGACCGCTATGTGTATGCCTGTCTGCCTGTCTGTGGCATCGTATCGCCTAAGCGGATGAACCAATTGTTATTTTTTATGTCCTTGGAAAGGTACTTTTATGGAAAGTGATCTTATATATGTTTCAAGTGTGAGTTTAGGGTTCCGCAACCATAAAATCTGTCTGAGTTTTTTTAAATTTTGTAAATTTCACTTGTCACTTGCATGATGATTGATTTTTAACCTAAGATCTAGTAGGATATTTTCAGAAATGGGAACAGAAAGCTTTTTAGTAACGAAATTTTGTTATTAAACAAAAAATGGTACATGGTTTTTTTTTTTTTTTAAATGCAAGAAAAAACAATTTTTTTTGGTTGTAAGGAAGCTAATATTTTATTATCATATTTAATATAGGGTCCGTACATTTCAAAGGAATATTATTTTATTTGTAAATTTTAACTGGTTTTATGCATTCGATTAACCAAATTAGCTGACCCAAATCCATTTTGAATAGGAAGTCAGTAGCTAGCATCATTATCTCTGCCTGTTTTTTATGTATAATTAAGTTTTTTTGCGATTGAGTATAGAATAAATAGTGTAGTCTTGCTGCAAATAACTCTTTGAAAGAAAACTTATAATGCTAACGAACGCTTTATGTAATATATACATGAATTCAGGATGTTAATTAATGTACATAAATATTAAATACTTGATTATTTTTAAATAATAATAATCGTAATATCAGTCAAGCCTTGCCATGAGCGACGCTTATGCTTACTGGTTCGCCTCGTGGATGTAGCATAGAATCTTTTCTGAAATATTCGATGTTCAAAATTGAGGCATACTAGAGAGTTTTCTCGTTAAGACGCAGGAATTGCAACAATAGCTTACTCAGCCTGTATGTCTGCCAACCAAATGCACAGCGTCATAGATGAATGAAAGATGGAGACGACTTCCTGAGAATTGAAGCTTTCCTGGATACGTGTAAGGAAGTCTGTATTCGCTGGGTATCAAGCCTCAATAAGGTGAATGAAAACATGAAGGTGTTTACACTGGCAAAGTTATATATCGCTTAAATAATATAGAAGAGTTATGGATCGAAAGAGTGGTCTGGAATCCGGAGAGAACCAAGTGACTGCTCCTATAGGCCATTTGATAAATCAGATGTGTTGAAACATGGCACCGAAAACTCGACCTTCCAGAGAAGAACTATAAATGGATTTCTAAATTTAAGAATAACGCAATGGGCAACATGCCTGCAAAGGAATATCCGCAGTACTAATCGAGCTCTTCAATCTAACCTAGAATCACCAATTTATTCCGAAATATTAATAAATATTTTATTCGTATGCCAATGAAAAGAAGTCCATAAATCAAGAAATCGTGAGTTGGACGGATTTTATTTTGAAAAATTGATACAGGCAACTATACTCATTTTTTGCATTAAAGGTTCTAGTTGTCGATATAGTTAAGCATTGAATCATAATAACGAAAGTCAATTCGAAAATACGTAAGGTTTTATGTTTCTGTAAGTTTTCAAGGCATCTCAAATTTCCAAATAAACATAATTTTCCTAAAATTAAATTCTTACACTTGAAGACGTTAACAAAATTCAATTCGTCTACGGTACCCTAAAAAATGAAGAAAAACTATATGTACACAAGTAATATAGAGTGTGAAAAAAATAGAGTATAACTTTGATTACTTTAATTTTATTGGCAAAAATTTTGTATGTGAATTATTATATCTATAAAACCAAAAAAACTTTATGTAATTAAAGTTTTCAAGTTTTCCAATTGTTTAATGGTTGTTGTTTGTTTTCTATTAGCAAACCATCGTATACGTCAATAGGGAATTCATTTGCTTTTTAAGTTTATGTAATTTCAAACATTACATAATCAGTACCAACAGTTGTATGTTGTAAACAATTTGTTAAAGTAATAATTTTACAAGCTTTTAATTTTGTTTAAATAAATATTACAACAATCTACTCTATAAAAAATTTTGTATACAAAAGCAATTTCCATCTTCAATTTGTTTTCTTATCTTTTCCGATTTGAAAGAAGTATTTTTGAGAAACACATAAACAATTCAAATATCTTAAGATTGGGTTGAGTCATTTGTCTTAGAACTGATCCTTGTTAATCTGATTTCTAAATATTCTTCTTGTTCCGAATATCTTAGATATGTTTCATTATAATATAAAGCGCTGTTATAATTTCGTTATCTTTTTGTATTATATTATGAGCCGTTGAAATCTTAAATTAGAAGCAATATTTCTGAAAAAAAGAAAAACACATATTTTTTAAAATATTGCTTAAAAAATCTTCAAAAATTTTTAATTAAAAATATAAGTGAGAATAAATACAATTCACGGAAATTACTTTTATCTTAATTTTTAACTTTTTAAGAAGGTTAAAACAATAGGAGAATCATTTTATGTATAATGATTTCACTTGAAAATATTTTCTTGTAGGCTTTATTCTATTGGTACGGTTGGTTTTGTTTTTGGTACCTCTATATACAAAGTGCTAGACAAATATAGTATCGCTATTACTATACTGTTAATTATATTTCGAAAAAGTGTCCATATACTTGATAAGCACCCCGGATCTACTTTTCTTATAACCGGGACAGGAACTTGATAATGGCGCCCCTTTCTCCAGCGTTTGAGATAAATAGTTTAAAAAAAACTCAAATATAATAATGATTGGAATTTTTTTGTGCGAAATTAAAACACTTATAAATTAGCACTCTTTAATATCTATTTACTTATAGTTTTAATTTGTGTGGCATGAAATTAAACATAAGAACATATAACCAGGAAAGACAACGGACAATCAAGACTTTTGCTTAATCTTAAGTCTCGTCTTTTTTTGCTCTCTGATCCTACTGCAGTTTTACACGACGTGCTTTTGCCTCTACGAAAGAAGTGATTAACTCATTAAAGCCCGTCTCAAAAGCAGTTTTATATTCAATATTTAGGATCGTAAGATCGGGTACAGCTACTTTTACAAAACTCTGTGAAAACCCTTGGAAAACCCTAAACAATAACTGTTAGCCATAACAGCTGATATATGATGGCCTGCGCCCTACACACAAACATTTGTCTTCTACACATTTTTGATGATCACACACAGTTTTGTTTTCTGCATGGAGGTTAGGCGGCGCTAATAAACAAATTTTTTTTAAAGGAAAAACACAATTTCGAAATCGATTTTACACTCATTTCCCGTTGTTACAAAATAAATTACAAATGTTTCACTACCTAATTTCGTGACAATTTAAAATAGTCTAAGTTTATTATCTTTGTCTACTCTCAAGAGAATGCATGAAGACAGTTTAGTGTTGATGAAAACTGAATTCACAACACCGATGTTTTCTATGTCCCTCAGCTGTTTTTTTTTCTTCGGTTTTTTTTATTTTATGCGAATAAACACTATTTTTAATAAAGGAAGAAGAATAAAGATTATGAATGATGACAGACAAATTTGAATGATTATAGTTTGCAATGATAAATGTGAATTTTAATGTTCTGAATTTTAATGTTCATATATCAATTTAAATTATTATCAGGTCTTTCCTCAATAGGTCTTTCATAAGTATATACAGGCTGTTTTATACGTAAACTTAGTTCAGTTTTTAAGAAGATTTTCATATAATTTTTTTCATATTGCACCCACTTTTTTATATTTTTTTACGAATTAAATTAGTTCTCTTTTCAGCACGTTCTCTTTTGAGCAATTAGCTATTTATCGCACATAAAACAGAGCAAAAAGAGAGGCTTTTTCAATATAAACAAAGCATTACGGCCTATAAACCCGCAACCGTGCACTTTAAGAAAAAAATAGTAATAGCCTTTGTGCTAGATAATTAAATTTCCTATCTTTTTAGTCAATTATGTTTTTTCTTAATCTTAAAAAAAAATTCACGGGGTGGTCGCTGCTTTTGCACATAAGAAAGCAAACTATTTACTGCTACTTATGTCACTAACGCTTAAATTTTAAATATATTTATTGAATTTTTATCATGACGCAATGTATACTTCTTTTTTATTAATCTTGCACCCGGTGGTTGCAGCATTAAACGCGTTATAACTTCATGAATATTAATTTTAGAAAAAAAAGTTTAAAGTAAATGTTTTAAGAAATTTGTAGATTTTAAAGTTAAGTTATTATCATTTTCTTGTTGAAACAAATATAAAAAGACATATCGGTCAAATAGTCAATTAGTAAATCGTTATAGTCGTATAAGTCATAAACGGTTAGTGATACAAAAAACAAATGCGTTATAAAAAAGTAGGAAATTTAATTTTGTACAATAAAGGTTATTACCATTTTTGGTCTAAAGTCACGGTTATGAAGACATAGCTTAAAATGATTTTCCTTTAAATGGAGGCACTTCACCCGCCTATTTGTGTAAGGATTTTGAGCGTTTACATTCAGTAGCTGATACCTAATTAAATAATAAAATTACTCCTGTAATTTAGTGCATTGGGCAAGAGCAGCTTCTTTATAACCTGTAGTACAATCTAAGGATTAATATTTACATTGGTAATTTAGGTCTGGATCTTCACAATGTGAAGCTGTACCTGTCAAGATATCAAGAAATCTAATTTGGCATTTTAACTTCCCTATTCGCCATCTAACTTGATCTCTTTTAAACGTCACTTGGAGTCCTTGTTTCTTGAGGATACATAACATACACACATAACAGACTGTAATGTAATTAAAAATAGAAGGATTATACTAAAAACGTTTCAAGCAAAAATTATAGAGCTAAGAAAAAGAGCTTAAGAAAATTTATAGTTCACTGTTTGCCCATGAGGGCGCAAATTAGCTTTGAAACATTATTTATAATGTATACAGGTACCTATTGTTTGTATTTTAAATTTAGACGTTACATATATTTATTATTCATGTGTCTGCTAATAGAATATATTATATCCACTGAAGAAGTGAGAGGAAAGATACACTTATTACTTTGTGTGTAAGAGTGGCTACCTTTCTTTACTTATGTGACGTAAAAAAAATAAACGAATGCGTAATCAACACTGTCTTTATATGGTATTTCAATAGCTTAGTCAGCCAATTGTTTGTTTTCACTTGTTTGTTTTGAATTAAAGACACTCAATATTAAATAAATAATGTATAACACAAGTACATACCTATCTACTATACACATAGGCGTCAAAATTTCATCCTAATCGAAGACCGGGAAGTGGGTCAAACTAAGATTCCAAAATTTTCTTACATACATAGTTAGTTACAAGTGAAGGTAATAAAAGCGTGTTAAAATATAAAAAAAAAAATAGACCAGCATGCTTGAAAAGTGACGGTTTTTCGATGTTAATATTGAGAGTTCCTAAAGTTAGTAATTGCAAAGGCTCTTTATATTTTGTATCCATTTAATTTGTAGAAAGAACATTATTTATTTGAATCTGTATGCTATTTTGTTTTTGTGGTGTTAGATATTTTAAGACGTTTTTATGATGTTAACGAATATGTAAAATTTGACATAATATGTAGTAAATAAGTTATTTCCATTTTTTAATCACGCGTTTAATGAAGTCGAGAATAGTAAAGAAGTAACTAAATTATCTCCAATTTTATTAGGTTTTCAAAAAATTCGAAAATAGTTGGGGGGGCAAGTGCCCCCTGCTCGTAAGGACGCCCTTGATTATACATATATGTATTCTTACTATATTCATAAATACTATAAAGTTATAATACTAAATTAAAGTGACTACTTCTGTTCTAGAATAGATAGCTAATTAACACGAAGTCGTCATATAGATTACTCGTACTTACTCCTCCTAAACCAAACAACAAACATATTCTCTCATTCATTCATTCATATCATTTTTGTCTGGTTATATATTACGTTTAATGTATAATAAGTAGCTATCATATCAGCTATGTATATCATTATTATTATGCTGAATGCATTTATTTAAATATAGAGGGTTTCTCATTTACTGATAAAACTTTAATTTGTTTTAAAAAAACCTTTTTTTATTCTTGATAATAACCGTGTCGTTTTGTAAATTTAACAAATTTGGATGGTAAAAAGCTATTTGTATTGTACGGAAAATCATGCAAAAAGAGAAAAATAATTTGCTTGTGAAAGTGTGTACGTTATGAGATTGTAAGACAGAATAATACGTTTGGGCTGTTTATTTTCGTTGGCGTGACTGAAAGGTATTTCAACTTTGAAGAAAATGAAAAGAATATATCAATTTTCTAGATTTTCTGAGCATTAAACATAGCCGTCAAATACAATGTACGATGAGTATAAAAGTCTCTTAATATAGTTTTTCCTTTTCAATGCAGTTATTTTTGGTCAACAATAACATTGTTTAACTTTGCATAGAAATATCTCAACAATGAAACGGTTAATAATTTTGGCTTATCTTTTTTTAATTTGGAACAAATATCAACGATCAGTTAGGTTTTTGGAAATGTCTTACTTTTATTTATTTTTTCTTGAAATAAAAAAAATGTTAAAAATACAATCTCGACTATGCTTTCCGTGCTAATGATTCGAACTTTAATTAAGTTTATCTCGAGTTAGAGAGGAGCAATCTACTTAAAATTTATGTAGTATTCTCAAGACGAAGAACTTCTCAGTGTAATAAAAAATTATAAAAATTAAAAAAAATAAAACCTCCACCGACTCGAAACGACGATGCTATGAAATTTTGTTCGGATCATTGTCCGGCTCGAAACGACTCGATCGAATGTTATGAAATTATTTTCGGATCAAATTTTTTAAATATGCTTTATCAACAATTTATTATATCGTTGGCTAATTAAATCTGAAATGACGTAGATACAGTGGCATAACGATTGGACCGCTATTGGACCAATATTATTTTGCTCTGAAACTTATTTATACATTGCATATTTTTGTACATTGAAACATATATTGACATTCGTATGCACATTTTGTACATTCTTTGTTTGAAATAAAAATAATAGCTAAAAAGTTCAACCTTTCTTGCCTCATAGTATTTCTCAGATTTAAAAAAAGCGCGTCGTTTTTGCTGCGGGGGCCATTTTCCATGGAACACAATGAACACTGGTAGCTACACCACTACCGTAGAGAGTATATTTATTCCTTTAAATATTTGAGAAACTCTATGTAGGTATAACATATATAATTTATTTTATCAACCAATTATATTAATATTCAACGTATTTTTAATATGTTCGACGAACGAACCAGTTTTTATTATCAGTCATTCAAATTAATTTCTATATTTCAGTTTCATTATTATAATCGAATAAATATACGATTTTTGCACTGATTGTTTGTATTGAGGCGACATTGATATTTAATTAAAATATTTTTGTATTTACTGCTGGAAAATTCTCGATAAATTAATAAACAACGCATTGCTAATATAAATTTAAAAAAAAAATCTGATCGAAGATAGATTCTGAAAAAAGATGCTATGTCCAAGACCATGAGGCTATTGCAATTATTGTGACTCTCATAGATAGTTGAATATAATTAAATTTAGAATAATATTATTAGGGGTCCATTTTTAAGGATCTCACATTCACCAATTTATTCGGGAACCTCGGAGGAAATTCACTTAACTATTCAAAAGAGCATGACCAAAACCTAACGTTGTTCAATACAATTAAAATATATAAAGGGCGATTAGGGACTTTTAGGAAAGACACTATCAAGAGAGACAGTATTAGGAGTCGAATAAAATAAAAATTGAGCTTATTTGTGATTATTATTTGAGATTTATATGTGATGATATTTTTTTAAATTCTAATTTTTTTGAACTAATTTAGGAACAAATTTTGGAAGCCACATAATTTGAAACGAATTTTTAAACAAAAACAAATTGGCATCGAAAATTAATCCTGTTGGGGCCAATAGACTCAATATTTGAAGCTATCCATAAACTTTCAACTCCCTTTTTTTTATAGTTTTGGAGGAAATGAAAACTAAGGCAGTTTAACTAAGGCACCCCAGTTTGATCCCTTGCAGGAAAACAAAAGTACTAACAAAAGTTGTTTTATTTTTTCATAATGAACATTATTACACTTAAACTGGACTACCTCTATTGACCTATGTTACTCATTTACAAACTCAAACCCACTTCTTACGTTCTGAACGCGATATTTAAATGATAGATATTATCGCTGTGTTAACTGTCACGCGGATAGACGGACAAACGAAATTGGGCTAATTTGGTAATTTTATGAAGGCATTTACTAAATTTTTTTTTGTTTTCAGCTTCGATTTCTAAGCGATGCAAACTTGGGACTCTATTTAATGTACTCTGACATATTTCTTATATACAAAATATAAAAACTAAAAATCAATAGTCCTCCCTCTTGGGCTACTATTATAATAAATTGGTAAACAAAATTTAATCCCTTAATTTCATCGAAATTTTGATTGGTAAGATAGTATCTTCATCCACATTTATTTTTATTAATGACACAAATACAGTGAAATTAATCTTTTCAAATACGTTAATTTAAAAAAAAATATTTCAAAAACTGTTTATCTTTTGTTAAAATTGAGGTTTAGAAAATTTTTAGTCGAAATAAAAATTATAATTTTCTAATGAAGTAGGCATCTTTAATCTTTTTATTCAATGAAAAAAGCCGAGTGTTTAAAGTATGGTTTACATTTTTTTTACTCGTGGCGCTGACATCTTAGTGTTAAAATCGAATTCATTAGAAAGTCTTATCCATCCGATTTATTCTTAGTGGACAGCCTATTCCGTCTTTACCGTCTTACTTAAACCATCAGGATAAATTTTATTTGATCTAAGCTCCAAAATTCTTAGATGTCTGGAATTTATAATCACAGATTGGCAATGAAATTTTATTATTAAGTTATGCACTTTGATCATTAAATAATTTACATATTATCTATCTTAATAATGATTCTTCATTCTGATGTATGATTGAATAAAAAATGCGTTATAATATTATTATTATTATTAATATTAATTGAAATAAAAAAATATATTTTTAAATTTTTTTACCTTGTCAATAATTGCACAGAAGGTTGATAATTGACGAATAATTAAAAACAAAAAATATGTTAAAATATTTTATCATTATTTTCTTGACATTGCTCAAAAGTGGGTCTATTAGTGATTTTTTTTCGTTTCGTGTGTGTTAACTTGTAAAGTTTATAAAACGAAGTCGGTACGTATTTTTTATAATTATTTTAATATAGTTTATATTACAAAAATTATTTGTATTTAATTATTAAAACTTTGGAATTTGAATTTTTTTTAAATAATAACCATTTTATACTCTATAAAAGAAATGTAGTATATTAAATTTAGTACCAAAATTTAACCGATAACTGAAAAAGGAAAAAACTTCTTCCGGACGTAAAAGATGACTTGAAGTTTGTCAGCAAGCATAATATGTAGAACAAGGAAGAAAAAAAACTTTTAATGAAAAAATTGTTCAATAGAAACATACAACAGTAGCTCCTAAAAAGCTGTATCCACACGTTCATTAATTTATTGAAGAAATCAAACTGTTTTACTTTAAAGCTAGTTAAAACTATCACAGCCGAAATTCAACAGCAAAAAAATGAAATAAAAAATTTTGAATTGCAATGTCTTTTAACATAATAATATGTAAAATTTCGAATTTGGAATTTTTAAAAAGTAAAATTTCTGTAATTAATTTTTTGCTGATTGTTTTGAACTTAAATTTTACCCCATCGATAATTCTTCAAAAACTTATTCGACTTCATTTAATGCGAGAAATAAATATAACAAAGAATCTAGTTTCGATTCCACTTAATTTCAAAACACAGTTTCTTTCAAAACACTATAAATTTTTTAAATTAGATTTTTTCAAACAATGAGTAAAATAATTATTAATTCACTGATAATAAAAATTTTATAAATTTTTCATATTTAACTAGTTCTAAAACTTATTATTTTTTTTTTTTTTAAATATAACGAATGTAGTTTACCAAGGAGAGCCATACAGGGAGAAGCATTTTAATCTATAATGGCTAATAGCTCGTCTTGTAAAAAAACAATCCAAATATAACTTCATAGTTGCAGTGTTTGATGGGGGACATCATGTTCTGACCTCAGATTGGATCTATTTCTTCGGATTGAAGAGATAGAAAAACACAGATGAAACTCGGTGGTTGGGGTAATTTTGACCCAAAAAGTATAAAAATCAGGGTAATTTAATGATTGGATGCAAAGTTTCTGAGATATCGCAATATTTGGATCAATTTTAGTCCGTATCTCAAAAGGTATTCGACCAGTCGTCAAATGCACCCGTTTTTTGTACTTTTTGGGTCAAAATTTCCGAGTTTTATCGAAATTGGAGATAAAAAAAATTTCTCGATTTTTGCAATTTTTTTAAGGCGTACGTACCCCTTTCATAAAATCGAGAAAATCGCAAAAAATAATTTTTTTTTTTTTTGAATATGATGAAACTCGGTGGATAGGGTAATTTTGACCCAAAAAGTATAAAAATCAGGTTAATTTAATGATTTGATCAACAGAAAGTTGCAATGTCAGCGAATATCATGGGCAAAACATTTTCAAAAAAGTTAGAATTCCACACCAAAAAATAAAAATCCATAAAATTGTGAACAAAAGGGTGGATAAGTGAGGGCTATAACGTGATAGTCTATAGAAGAAATTGCCCAGCAAAGCAGGCGGGTATCTGGTAGTTATAATAAAAAAGTAATTATCAAATAAAAAATGGAAACTTTAATTAAATTTCATTCACTGCCCAAACGCTTTTGAATGTAAATGTAATAGTTTTTACGCGTACGAACTTTGAAATGAATTAGTGATTGAATACTTATTTTTTTCAATGTGGGTTAGCAAAAGGAACCGGGCAGTGCCCTAGTCACAAATTATTTATGTAATTATATCCCCTTATGGATATGACAAAATTTCAAATTCATTCATATTGCTTGTTATTAGAAAATATTTTTGCTTGATCAATGAAAAAAATTATTCTAACAATTTTAACTTTTTACCGCGGTATTGGAAGCGAACAGACTACAATTAATGTAACCTGCAAATAAATTTTAATAATTATCAATACTACAGTGGAATATTTTTGGAAGTATGGGGAAATTTTATGTAAATAAAAATAAAATTTGGTATGTACTTACTGAAATTACTAAAAATGTAAAATTGATAACAGCTTTAACATGGTACTATTAAAAATTCATATAGTGTAGTGGTTTGACCATGTAAAAATAGGACACAGATATTCATCCACTTGTACAAAAGTATTTTTTGGAGAATTTTGACAAATTAATACAATGGACTCAGCCAAGGAAGGCCATATACTCCTAGTGAAATTGCGGCGAAATCTGGCTAGAAATACTTTTTTTAACAGGCTTCTCTTAACGGTTTTTGTATACGGTCACAATGGGCGTTGCTATAGAGTGAAAAAGTGGGAAATGCATCTCTAGGAAAGTTCCTGGGTAGCCCTAATGGCCGCAATTCATTTTCAGGTTCTACGATGAATTTCTGTATTTTCAGTATTTTCTGAAATTATAGTAGCAATTTTAACGTATAATTTCTCAAAGCTTAACTTGGAATATACTTATTGGTTGAGTTTAATAAAGATTTATTTTATATTATAGAAATGTACAATTTGGTTTCAGTTTTATATTATCAAATGATAAAGTTTTTATTTATGTCCCTTACGGCTAAATTCATCAGCTGTTTTAATTATGTTTTCTGCATAAAAAATGAGTTCGGTTTTCCAACGAATTTTTTCCTTAAGAAAACGTAGTTCAATTATTGGTCTGTCTATACATTTAGACGAATTGATAAAGTTTTCTTTTAAAAAATTTGAAATTTTCGATAATGTTCTATGATAATTTTTAAATAAAATTTGCTATAAAATCTATAAATTATCACTTTTATAAATACTTACATTAATCAACATAATTTACCTTCATATTTACTAGATATTATATTCGCATTTTCTATAATTTTTGTGTAATATTAAAGCAATCTTCTTTCTAAGGTCATAAAATCGTTGTTGTTGTTTAAAAAAAAACCCTTTTTCAACATTTCATTCATTATTTTCAGGTTAAGAATAATTTTTTTTTTGTAAATCTGTATTTCTAATTTTAAAAGGTTAGCAATTTCGGCTGCTTAGTTGGCCTCTTATCAGAATTCGCGTGCTAAAACTAAACCACTTTTTTAAAAGAACAGAAATCCAATTTGGAACTTCCGCTTTTGCGATTAAAGATAACTTTCCAAATTACGATATCAAGAAGTTTGCAATCAAGTATCATCATATACGTGTAAGAAACGCGCAAATGCCGTGAAGGAAGAGCAGAAAAGAAATCGGTTTAGCAACAACTACTTCAATTTCAGAGGTACACAATTAAATATTTTTGTATAAAAAAGGTAAAGAATTCATTATCCCACACGTACGTTTTAATGTGTTATGTGAAATGCGTTTAATATAGGTTAAGATTAAACCAAAAATAATACAATTGTTATTCCATATGACGTTTACATAATAAATTATCGCCTTCTCTTTGTTATAATCGTCTGGCAATGTTGTTATAATACAACAATGTGTGTAACATTGTTTACATACGTGTAAGTAAAATACGTACTTATAGATGAACTTTATCTACAACAAGTTGAAGGAAGAAATAAATTAAGAGAAATAAATTAAGATAAATAAGAGTAATCTAACAACCTAATAGGAGCATTTCACTTCCACGATGTTTAGAAAAGAAGTTATGTTACAAAACAAAATATAGTAGCTTGAATATCCCAAATTTATCAAAATAAATCGTTAATAATCTTGGAAGTGATAAGGTATAATCTGTGCCACAAAATATGCAAGGATAACATATAGTACTATACATTGTAATCCTTGCGTTTTTTGTGACTGAGTATTATTAAGCATTTTAATGTGAGAAACATGTGTCTATAATCGCTGCCCTTCAGATCTATCCCTTGAGTTTTTCGAAGAATTGTTTCGAACAAATGTTAAGATTTTTAATGAGAAACATTTTTGACAAGCATTTAAAGTTTTTCTCGATCTCTGGGTTAGGTTATATTGGCTGTCCACGAAGGACACTCTTTGGCTATAGAGCTCATTGTGATACCATATATGTGTTTTACCACCTTTCCGCTGATAATTTTATTTATCAGCTCCCAATTTCAGAGGCTGAGTTACCTCCTTAATGCAGATACCATGCACTAGACCAGCCCATCACAATTATTAATTCCATTAATTTTGTTTCGACGGCGGTAATCGAACCCGCTAGCTTAAGCATACCTGATAACAGTTTTGTCTCACACAGTCTGTAACAGATAGAGCAAAACTTACAAAAAGGCCAAAAGTCTATATTGGTGTACCTTATCAGGTATAATGTATATTATCGGCACACGAAGAAAAGCACATATAAGAGACAAAGTGTTACCCATTAACGTGGTAACATGTTATTGTTGCACAAGCCTGTTAATAATAAGTAGCTATAATAGGATTTGTAAAAAAATATGTGAAGTTTCTAAAAATTAAAGTTTGAAGCTATTTTTGTATGATTTTTTTAGACTAAACAACGACAGTTACTTAACTTTTATTTTGTTATTTCGTAATTGGAAATAAAATTATTGAATATGATTACAATTTTCTTGAATTACAGTGTACTTTTCGAAAATGGACAATATTTGGGAAAAAACTGTCACTTCAGGTTTTTGAAACACTAGTTTTTGTAGTTTTCACCCACTGTACATTTGAATAACTTGACTAAGTAAACTAATTTTTTCGAAATATTCAAGAAGGGATAGAGTTTAAAAATTAGAAAAAAGGTTTCGTGTTATGTTCTTTATCAGTTTGGAATATGGTTAGTCATAGGACTATTTTCCACAATTTATTTTGGCCCACAAAATCTAATATACAATTTTACACCCACGTGTTGTATATTTTATGCATGAAGACGTACGTCAACAATATCACTTGTGTTTATTATAAATAATATTTAATTACTAATATTTTCTGCGTATCTCTAGTGGATTTATTTGGAATTGTTTTACGATAAACGATCACAAAATGAAAGTGAAAATATGTTTCAAACAATATACAGGTTGTACCATTTCAATCGATAATGGGAAAATATCTTATTAGATAGTTTAAAAATGAAAAACTTGAAATACAAATGTTGATTTCAAAGGTAGGCATTTTTTAGATACCCAAGCTTATATTTTTGAAATTTCGATGTTTGTAGGAATGAGTTTGTACGATGGAGATTTGGAATATATACTTTCATATTATACATATCGTTTCTAATAAAGCCATTTATTGTAACTGTAACTGTAGAAAATCATTATATATTCTTAATCATCGCCAATAAAACCATTAAATTTTGATGTGTTATAAAAAACACTTTCAACAAAAAGAAAACCGACTTCAAAAGGGAAACTTTTCCAAAACAAATTATTATGCACTAAAAAGTAAAAAATAACGATAATATAGTGTAGTTAAAATAAAACATTTTAACTACATTTAGTTATTTCTTACTTTTTAGTGCACATTAATTTGTTTTGGAAAAGTTTCTCTTTTGAAGTAGGTTTTCTTTTTGTTAAAAGTGTTTTTTATTTTGTAATTTTTAGTGAGCCTGAAGGACACTTACTAATTCGTCACTAAAAAAAGAATAATCGAAATTGGGTTGGCGTGATATTGAGTTATTCGTCCTCTTGTAGTGCATGCTTAATTCAAATTTAAGACTTTTATGGTTTTCTCATGGATGTCGTTGTCAGAACTGGACCTAAAAACTAAAATACGACCACACAGGAAGCACCAGCTTTCAAATAGATAAAGAATCATCAAAATCGGTTCACCCAGTCGAAAGTTCTGAGGCAACACACACAAAAAATACAGTCGAATTGATAACCTCCACCTTTTTTGTAAGAGGTCGGTTAAAAATGGTCTTGAAACATTACATTGATTCATTACAATAACTGAAAAATACCATTACATAGAATCGAAAAAGTAATCTCCCACTTCTAAACATTGCGCTTTAGTTCCCTCGCATATTAATCCATTTATTAATTTATTCAGTTACTTTTAAAAAACCGTTTGATTGTTTTTTTTATTGTTTATTAACTATTTCAAGATGTTTTTAAAGACAAGTCAGTCGCAGGATAGTAATCCAAGGAATGGAAACACAGAGTAGAATGTTGGAGACGCTTAGCGGGGTGCTGAAAGTAGCGAGAACAGAGCAGACTATTGCGATAATACCTTATATTTTTTTAAATCTATAGATTTAGATTCAACGAACGAAGTTGCAAACACCAGCTAGATTAAAATAAAGTAGTTTATTTTATACAAATTAAAAAATTAATGATGAAATCGTTGCTCTCTCATCGTATAAGTGAAAATTATAAATCACAATTTACCTAATCCGAAAGTACCATATAAGGTTAAATTGTATTTACTATTATTTTACTAATTATAAGTAATTAAACTTTATAAAGTATTTACTGTTTTTACATTTTAATGTTTACATAATACAATGTTGTTAAAATAATTTACCTTACTAAGATCCATGTAGGGGGCGTGCAAAGTATTTATTAATTACGAAAACAAAAATAACAAATTTTTTTTAAATAACCGGTTCTATTAATAGGAGCCACATATTTCTTTCATAAAAAATTAAACGTGGTCTAGACTGCAATGAGTGTACACATATCGATGAGCATATTTATTCTATACCATCTCTGTTCTTGAATGGAGAATGTATTTTATGCCATCTCATTTCGTTGGCGATGATGTTTCAGAAATATTTCATGTATATTTCCCGTCTAGTAATAACACTTTTGTCCTCAGCAAAAGGACTTTGACCTATACATTTTTCGACCTCGATGAAAATTGGGTTATTGATTGTCTGTACAACCACAATCATCATAAAACTCTAGAAAATCGAAAATGAGTATACAAATTTTTTTGCGCATATATTAACAGAAAAAGTGTATTCTTTTTGAGAAAGAGTTTCATATAAGTTGTAGCTCATTTAAATCTGCACATTTTCGTTTTTAATTTGTCTTTAAAGCATCAAAAGATGAAATCATTTGATGATAAAATTCCTTCATGAAAGTCAAAATGCTTGACTTCAATGAAAATCAAATCAAATAATAGCTCGGAAATTATTGAATTAATAGAACGAAAAGCAATCTAATCTCTTATTTATTTCTTTATTTTAACAGATTTTTTGGTGATAAAATGTTTTTTTCAATTGAAAATGTACAGATTTCGAGCTATTTTCGAAAAACTATTTAAACTTAGGGCTTCGCACATAACAGCTTATATAGGACAGTGAAATTATTATTGAACGTTCTATCAACCATCTGTAACTCAACTTCCATCGAGTTCGAGGTAAGACAGTAAGTATAACTATCTATTTCGCGGTAAATTAAAAACTTTAAGCCTTGTACGCTTGTTGCGGAATTTATTATACAGAGTATTCCCCAATCTGCAGGTCACTCAAAAACCATGAATTTTTTACAAAATTGTAAGGTGAAAAGTAATATCGATCAGAAAAAACTGTCAAAGTTGAATGTCTAGTTATTTTCGTTCTTAGCTATAAAAATTTATCGACTAGTATTAGGAATACTTACAATTTTTACAGTTAGCATAGCTGTGTGAAATAAAGTTTACTATAATCGTCGCTACTATACTCTCGCCATTGTCCAAACTCACTAAACGGTGAAATTGTTAAAAAATTCGGAGCGCAGGAGCTGCGTTACCTAAACAAATTCCTGAGAGATAGATTGAAAAAATAACATTTTTTTTAAACCGAATATAATAAAAATGGTCATTTTTGACATCTATTAAGTAGGATCGAACATTGAAAGAAATTTGTTCAAAATTACATCATCAGTACAAAAGCAATAGCTCCATTTCTTTCGGAAATGCGCTAAAAAAGGGTTCAAAACTGGACATACATCATTTTATAGTTTAATTCTACGGACCACACGATATAAATATAATTATGTATCGATATCAATAATTCCGTTATAATTTTAGTGACGTAATCTGAACATGTATAAATCAACTGAATTCAATAATTATGACGAAATAATTGACAGTCATTTGATAATCGAATATGATTATATTAATTTTAAATGTCTATTGAAAATAATTGAAGTCTTAAGTATTGATATTGACGTTAGTACATTCAAGCCTACCACACGCAAAGAAACATGAGATAATGATAGTTCATAAGATAATCTTTAAAATTATTAATCAAAGTTTATGGATGTGTATCAATGAATATATTATGTAAAGAAACCGCGTGATTTTTGTAGCGTTTAAAATAGACAATTTGTCTCAGAAGAAAGATGTATTGTTGTAAAAACCCTGTCATCAGGCAAGTAAATAGAGATTTTCTCATGATCCTTCTATATCGCTCGAATGTTATCTAATAATTAAAGTTATCAAGCAATATTGAATGTTTAACATAGTATCAAAGCAAAAGTTCATTTTGATCACAAGATTAACAAAAAGAAACAATTGACTGAAATTGTTGAAATGCCATGCATAGACAGTGTTTATTACGCAATCGTATGTTTTTTTACGTCATGTAAGTAAATAAAGATAGCCACTCTTACACACAAAGTAATCAGGCTGTCTTCCTTCTCACTTCCTCAGTGTATATAGTATATACAGACTTTTCGATTTACATCTAGGCATATAAATCACGAGTATGACAGAATACATGCGTTAAGCAATGCATCTAAGTAAGATTTATTATATACATGTGTTGAAGCTTCGATATGCGTTGAGATAGTTGTTAGATGCTTGGAGAGTGGGAGTTTCTTAGTTGAATAGATGAACTACAACAGATAAGTCACGATAAAAGCCACTTTTGCAATTTCATATATAACACCTATTATACCTCTTACTTAGGAGCATTGCTTAATGCATTTACTCTGTCATACTCTTGATATTTATATACCTAGATGTAAATCGAACATCCTGTTCATGCTATAACAAACAAACACATACATATTATATATAACGTATAAATTTAACGTGTTTAATCAAAAGTTGTTAATTTTTTTATGAGGGGCATTTTTTACATTTAAACTTTTATCTATCTCTAACGGTTTACAAGTTGGGATCAGTGAATGGAAGCTTTTATTGTAGGTACTAAAAAGTATAAATAATTATTCTAATGAATATTTCTAAAACCTTGAGGCGCTTCAAATCACCCTTGGTTTATAAAAAAAAAATACGTCGAGCTTTTAAAAATAGTCATGTATGAGTGATTCATAAGAAAAATTATTTTCTACTTTTAAGTAAAATTAAATCCTGTCCCTAAAAAAGTTTTTTAATTTAGATTCCTTAAAGATTATGTTTTATCACATCATTCGTATCTTGGTCAGATTAACCGGCATTTAAATTTTTTCTTACTGAAAGTTCGAAATGTATTGTCTAATTTACTAGAGGTCTGTTGAACTAATTTTGTATGTTCTCACAGATTTCTATAAGAAGAATATTAATTGTATGCAAACTGAATGTTCAAACAGTATTAAAAAATTGATCGTATATATTATAATCCATTAAATTTATTTTGTGCGACTGAATAATCAACCGACATACTTCGAATCAAATGAACCATATATTAATTTAGAAAATAAAAAGCAAATAATGTTTCTGACATACTGAAAATTATGGATTCTATAAGTGAGATAACCAAATAACGATTTGTATAATTGAGAAAGATAATTATATTATTCATGTTGTCACCTATATAATAAATAACTGTAGTTTAAGATGCAATTCATTATACGTTTATGCATGTTTATGCATACGTAATGTTCGATTTACATCTAGGCATATAAATATCAGGAGTATGACAGAGTACATGCGTTAAGCAATGAGTTCTAAGTAAGAGGTATTATTGGTGTTATATGAAATTGCAAAAGTGACTTGTATCGTGACTTATCTTTTGTAGTTCATCTATTCAACTAAGAAACTCCCACTCTTCAAGCGTCTTACAACTATCTCAACGCAAATCGAAGCTTTAACGCACGTATTCTGTCATACTCGTGATATTTATATGCCTAGATGTAAATCGAACATATCTGTATATTCACTATATTTATATGCACATATATTCACTATGTATATACAGGTGATTTTCAAAAAAGTTAGATTTCACCTGTAAAAACAATTAACGGCCAATTTTTAGAGGTAATGAAAATGCACTGTAATGTTTACGAGGTCGCCTTCGTGGCCAAACAGGTGTTAACTTTTTTTTAAATAATAAACTTCAAAATTTATGAAGCAGATTCTAGTTCTTTGGCGCATAAAATAAAAAAACCCTAAAAACAAGTGCCAAAAATTAAGGTTTAGGAAAGCTTTTTCAAAAAAATAAAAAATTAATGAATTTTGATTTTTTAATTCAAAGAACAAAAAATTGCTATATAAAATATATAGTTATTTAAAAAAAAAAGTTTAACTCTGTTTCATGTCGAAGACGTCTCTGTTCTATTTACTACGAGTATGTACTGTATTTTCATTTCCACTAAAACTAAGCCGTTTTTTTATTTTCAATTTTCTGTTTTCAAAGCATAAGTGTCGAAAATTTAAAAAAAAATCTATCTGTATATGTATGTGTATAAATGCACATAGGGTAAACTGCCAAAAGATTTTAACATTATGATAATAACAATGTAATAATGTATTTGCACAGAAATCAATGAACTTCAACTATCAAAGTTTAAAATTAGGTTATCGTTAAAAATAAAGAATAGAAGTGGGAGCTATATACCTTTCAAGTACCATAAATATATTCAACCATAAAAACATAGTGTAGTAACATCATTCGTCATCAGATATCCAGGGTGATGCTCAAACCGCAAAATTCATCTGAAATATACTTTTCATTTGATTTGGATTGTACCGAATCATTAAAAAAAAATTTGGCAAAGGTATTTATTGGCTGGGTGCCTGGAGACTCAGGAATGGAACCACTTCACAAAACCGCCCAGAAAAAGTTTCCAGGGTAATACAAGTATAAAGCTCTTGCTAATATCAACGTTACAAGTGAATGTTATATCTAGTGCTGTTTTTTCTAAGCACAGTTTTGCAAAAGTAACGTTAATTGTTACTATTTCATTATTTCAATATTAAGTATTATAAAGTATCGCATATCGCAAAATTCTAAAAATATTTGCCAGTTACTAAATTATGTAAAAAGAAAAGCAATAATAGAACCGATGGTTTATAAATTTCCAAAAAACAAAATCCATACATTAAGTGTTTAATAAATTTGTTCGGCTATAAAAGTTTTATAGAGAATTGAAGAGGATTAGGGCAAATAGACCAAATTTTTTTCCTGTCGTCGTTCATTTTCTGTTATTTCTATTTCCAGAGCCCTTGAGCTAAGATACTCTATTTGTTTATAAAATTATTTTTTAAAGAACTTGAAACAACAATTAAGAAAAATGTGTTTTTTCATATTTAAATAGAAGGTTCAAACAGAATTTATGGATTTTTCAGATTTATTTTAGAGGCAGTTGTTTAAACTTTGGCCAAATATAATATATAATAAAAAAATAAATCATTGTTTTTTATCACCATCCTCGTCAGTGTGATTTCTACTATAAATATAATCAAAATAGCAATTTATACAACCGGAAAGTAGTATAAATTGAAAAAACGTTATACTACCAGGTTAACAATGGAATAAATAAAAACTTTTTCTTATCTCCGTGCATATAGTATCGTATCTAGTTCTGTCCCATTGCTCTTTACTTGCTCCCTAGATGTGTAATATAGTATAACATTTAATCACAATTCTGAATACTAAACTACAATATCGAAATTTGTAGAAAATGTACCGTCCGGTCCTATCGTTTTTTTATATTTTATAATCTGACCTTTTCTTTCCAAGGTTTAAAATTTATAATTTTTTTCGGACTTGTGCGTACCGAGGATACATTATGTGCACACACGTAGGACAGATCGGGGCCAATTTCCCGGAACTGGTTTTACAATGTATTTATAAAGTATTTGAGTTTATGACTAAATACTACTGTTAAATATGTACCATTTTTAGACCATATTTCGGATAAAATGATTCGCTTTTTCGCACTTCTATAGTTAACAAAATATTTCCAACCTTTTTCTTCCTATGCCAAAATCTGGATACATCTATGGACTTCAGTAAATTTTTAATAGCAAAATAATGTAATATGGTAATTGCCGAAAAATCAGTACATAGAGGTGGTACTACAATTGAAAGGAGCAATATTGTTTGTTCACTGAGGCATGGAAATTGTTGTATTTACTTTTGATCGTTTTCTTAAAAAAGTTAAATAGGAAAATGAAAAAATATTATTAAGTAAACAATTTTTATTGAAAATGGTTTTAATAAACAGTTTAAAATTCAATTAAAGAAATTAGAGTGTTATGGCCATGAGCCAATTTTCAGATTTTTTTTCCTACTAATAAATCAACAAAACATGAAAATTTTTATTGTTTAGATTTACGAAAAAACACAGAAAGAAATGTGATGAGAAACATTCACCTGACCTTGATGCCATATGTCAAATAAAAATATTTTGTTGAACCACTTTTATTTTCGTAGTACGTGTCATGATAGTTTTTTAGCGGCGAAATTTGACCATTCAAAGAAATCCGAATCTTTATTAATACTATAAATGTAGAAGTAACTTAGTCTAGGTCTGCCTGATTGCCTTTCGCGGATAAACTGCCGAACTGATTTTGATGAAATTTTGTATTGTAAAGTGTTTCATGGGAATGTATATAGAAATTTGTTTTCTGAAAATCAATCTTTAAAGCGGTAAAATGAGGTGAAAAGGGTGAAAAATGTTTCCATTAATAAAATCTTTACACTGACGATTCAATACTTGAGATTATTGAAACTTAAAATTAGTAATTAAGGGTCTATCTGTGCAGGGAATCAATCCCAGTAGAGGTAACGACTTCCATTTTCAGGATCCAGTACTGTTTTTATACAATTTCATACTCAAAACAAATCTTTTCAACCTTTCAATTCAATATACCGATGACTAAGTTATTGATCTCCCAACTTTACCAATGTTGTTCATTTACGAATTCGATCTCACATTTTACACCTTGAGCGTGCTATAAAAATTTCATTTTGATGTCCCTTTTCGTTTTGAGTTATCTGTCAACACTTATATTATAAATATTATTGAAGTTTATAAATGAGAACTCTAGGATATTTCGAAATAAATTTCAATTTTTGCCCCAATTTCCTAGATCAGTTTTTTGTATTTTATAAATACGTATTTCGACTACCAAGTAGTCATCATCAGTATTAGCTATAGCAGAATTAGCTAGTCGTGATTACTCTTATTATGAATGTTACTCTTTGCTTTGCACGTGCAGTCCGCCACCAAATTAGCAAAGAGTAACATTCATAATAAGAGTAATCACGACTAGTTAATTCTTACTGATGCTGACTTCCTGGTAGTCGAGAATGTATTTATAAAATACAAAAAACTAATCTAGGAAATTGGGACAAAAATCGAAATTTAACACTTTTGATACAAGTGTTGACAGAGGGACAGTCGAACAGACGAACAGACATATAGATCAACAGACAAACAATCGAAAATGGACTAATTAGATTTAGTGAACACCTATATCAAAATTATGTTCGTAGCATCCATATTTTTAAGCTTTACAAACTTGGGACTAAAATTAGTATACCTTTATATATTTCATATATACATACAATACCTAAAAACTATTATATGATGCTTTAAAATATAATAAAAAGATTAAGTCGAAAAACAATTGTTGGGTTTGTTTGCAGAAGAAATCAAACATATTTTATCTTTCTGTGAAATCTAAAAGTTTTCACAATGAAGAAATGGTTTCCGTAAAGAAATGTTACATTTTTTATTGTTAGAATAAACAACAAGAACTTACACTTACCTACTTTTATGTACTTGTGTGCGGTGTAGTGGTTACAGGTTAATATATCAAAATGAGCAAAAAACTCGTTGAAGAATCAATATTGAAATAAACTTCTTATCTGGTAATTTATGTTATATTCAAGTTGGTAGGTGTGAGTAGCTAAAAATCTGCTAAAATACACCATATTTCTAATTTAAAGTATTCTTCTATGGCTAATCGATTGGGTACTCGATTTGACTATGAAATGAGCTAGGCATTCGCAAGCCAAATGAGAGGTCAGAATAAGATATCCAGGGTGGTGGATATCGGAATTTTGATACCAGAATCGTCATCAGCGACACCAAAAACTTCCGAATACACTTTTTTGACCCATTTTATTGAATATTTACAGAATATTGCAGTGTTAGGCCAGCGAAGAGCAACTAACCTCAAGAGGAAGTTGTATAACCCCATTCTAACTTCGTAATCAGGATCAGTGACCCCAAAAAGCCCCGAGTAATAATGCCAAGAGAGGGGAATATATCTTCATTCTGACTTTTTGATCCATTTTGTTGAATATTTACAGAATATTGCTATTTTGTACCAGCGAAGTAAATTACCCGAAGGGGGGAGGGGTTATATCAAAATTCAGACTTCAAACTAATGATCAACGACCACGAAAACCCTCGAGTTTCTGGCCCATATTTTCAAGGTTTTAAAATTATCAAAAATTACCTCAGAAATGGATTCTAATGATTGGCCTTTTGGGCCCCAAGCAATGACCAAACTTTCTAGCGGCAAAAGTTAGATGTAGATTTTGATATATGCACCTTCCGGAACGTTAAAAGAACAAAAATGGGCCGATAGGTTGAGGTACAAAAACATTCTCTTTGAAATGCTAAAATGACACGACTATAACTTGTTATAGATAAGTAATGTAAAGCGAATGGAGACTAGCATCGAACAACGGATTTTTAAGACAAATATACATAGACATACATGATGATAAATAAAATGAAACTCAAACTTTAAAAACTTAATGAAATAGTACACACAGCTTGTAAATCAAGATTTTCTACCGGATCCGACAATTTGTCAAATTGTTAGATAATAAATATATTTGTAACCTTTAATTTATTTGACATGATACAAACAGAATAAAAAAATTTTTTTTGCACATTTAAAAAATAACATAAAACTTTATGAAGTAATAATATCATAGCGGGCACCAAATTAAAAAAAAAAAATTACTTTATTAATCAAACAATAAAACTACAATAGTCATAGTAAAACATCTAGAATCGAGAAAACCGTATCAAAGACGGTGAAAATTCACGAAAATCAGTTAGACTTGTTAAGTCTACGTGTAAGCCAACAAGCTTAAAGAAACAAACCAAACTACCAAATTGACGTTACCTATAGAAATATGAATACACAATTATCAATTTCTATACAGAAGAAATGTTCTTCTTGGCTCAAGAATACTAAAAAAAATTTTATTTCTTTATAAGGCACAAGAAAAACATGGCGTTAGTCAAAAATTGTTCTTGGCTCAAGTATGAGTGATTTTTTTTCTGCGTATATTTATAACCATTCTGTGTTCGAGCTCTGGAGTTGAATTATTTCATCTGTTTTTGTTCATTTTTTAATCTCCGGTTAAAAAGAGGGATGCTGTTTTTATGATTTTACCGTGTCTGTGCATCTGCGAATCTGTGAGTCTGTCTAAGAACACTCTCGATCAAATTATCTTTCAAACAAACAAACAAACGAAAAAATATCAGGGTATTTTTCGTACCTTGGTACATTATAATGTTTTGCTTACTTTTTTATTTAAATATATTTTTCTGAAAATTTAAGGTATTATTTTAAAAGTCAAATACGTGTTTGAGTCTTTACAGAATTGAATTTTATATCCACTTTTAATTATTACTGTATATATTAATTGTAATATTAGTTTCAAAAAGACATACTTCTGATTTAGTAGTCAACACAATATGTGAGTACATTTGTTTGGTTATTAGGATATTTATTATAACATAAAAATTGCTTTGTTACTTTAAATTGTCTCTGTTTTCTTTAACTCCTGATTACTTTCACAATTCAATTTTTTTTAATGATAAAACATAAAATTTTGACAAAAATTACAAATTGACGGTTATAAAATGATTTAGCATTTTCCAAAAATTCATAGCAACCTGAATCGATTGAAAAAGTTTTAGTTTCCAAGGTAGTCATATATCGGTTTTTGGTGCCTGTTGCAGTTTTTTTGGTTTTATTTCCCAACCAGCAAACAAATATCGTGCGATAAGGAACATAGTTCCAATAAAAATTGGTTCATCCAGGAATTAGGATGCCAAAAAGGAATCGATTACACCTGATTTTGTAGCATCGTAGCTCCTAAGCGAATGGACTGATTTTGATTTTTTTGTTTGGTTGATTTTTTTTGTTTGGTTTTGTTTTGTTTGGTAATTTGATCGAGAGTGTTCTTAGCTATGTTTCAAATGCGACTTTAGGGTTCAGTACTCGGTCACAACCAGATAAGAGGTGATGATCTTCTTCGAACGGCTGAGATGAATTTCAGGAAACATAGCTTAGAACACTCAAGATCAAATTACCTTACTAACAAACAAACAAATCAAAATCAAAATCGGTTCATCAGTTGAGGAGCTGGAACGAATATATCAGATATGATTTATGTCGGAGGTTTCTTTAAATTTGTTATTTAATATTTATATATGAATATTATAGGTATACATGTTTTGTTATATTTGATCCTGGAAGATTTGACTTAATTATTTCACAAAACATAGTTCACATTCATAGTGCATATAGATTGTCGAATGAATAATACCTACACAGGCTGAATGTATGATTGATAAGTATTCACTTCTATCCTTTAATGGTTCTTAAATACCTATTATAATGAACTAATTACGATAAAATAAAACTTCTGAGCAAAAAAATAATAACAATCTATGTGTTTATCAGAGCATGTCATGATTATTCTAATTGTAAGAATAATTTAATTATGGTATACTTTCAAGCGGCGTTACCGTTTCGAAAACTTTTCAAATTCTTTTGCACTCAAAAAAAACTTCATGTCCTTCAATTTATTGTTGCAACAAGGAAGGCTAAGATAACCGATTATATTTTGACTATAGAAGGTTGAAGTTTTATTTTAATTCCTCTTTCTTTGAACTTAGAAGTATTTTCCAATTTAATAGAAGCTATTTTGGGTGCGAAACCTTCAATGACAAATTGATAATGCATTGAATGTCGAATCTGCAATTTCGATAAACGTATGGTCAAGCTATATGATTAGTTGTGGCCAAATTCATCTTCTTCTTTACAATTGTAACATACAACTGTCGTTGGTATAACTTACTACTGGTCTTACTTTATTGGCCTAACTTGATGACAGGAACCGAAAATATAAAAAAAAAGCACATTTACTTATTATTCACAACGATTCTTCTATGCCCGAATAATCTGGACTCTTCTATTTCAAACGATGCCAAGTTTTAAGGCCAAAGCTCAAAATCAGGCCAAAGGTAACCAAATCTTTAACTTGTCTAAGTTGTGTATATAGGGATGAAGTTAATGGATCGTAGTAAAAATAAACTTTTAAGGAGGAAGCCGAGATTTCTATTTTCTTTTACTGGATTGTATGGAAAAATTTATTACGAATAAAATAAGGGATTGCAAAAACAGCATTGGAATTTATTTCTTTGAGTGAGGCTGTACGTACACATAGCATTAAAGCACTTGTTGTTTTGTTTTTGGATCATAAAAATGATTCATATTAGATGTATATATAAACAAAAAATAGGTATTATTTTTGAGTGATTGGTAGAAAGCGATTAGTGGACGTTTCCAATTAAAAATTATAATAATAATAATAATAAATAATAATAATGAGGTTTAACCTACGTTTTTCAGACATCCATCTTTAATAGAGGCCACCCAAATCATTATTTTTAATATTTATTTATTTTAAACTACACCCGAATTTACAAGTAAATTTATGATGTGACTTATCCAAGCGACGACAGTGTGATCAATTTACCGCCCCATTAACTATAATTGATCAGACTGCCACTGCCTAGATTCGGATCCACAACCTACCAGGCTGTAGTCAAACAGTTAAAGGTGATTGCGCCTTTAACTCGCTCGACCACTGGTGTCCAATCATAAAGCCTCTAACGAATTTGGTCTATAATTTAGACATTTTATGGTTTTTTGTTGTCCAATATTATTTTATAAGTATAGTTATGAAAACGAATATTTTCAAGTAGCTGTCGCCATTTCAAGCTAAGCAACAATAAAATGTTTTTAATGAATTTTTCTTATTTTTTACAGGACAAACAATTAGAATTTCTTCTGAGCAAATCACAAAAAACGTTTTATTTAATAAAGCTATTTTAAACAAAACGATTTGAAAAACAATGTTACTGGCAACAAAAACATATAAACAGTAATAAATAAACATTAAATATAAAAAAAGAAAAAGAAATCCATACAAAAGTAATGATTTCAACAATTGCATCCGCATTAATACCAGCGACAACAATATCCACAACAATAGATTCATCATGGAATTCCACAACAACAATTATCACCACTGCTCTAAATACATCACAATACTTATTCTATACGCCAAGTGCAGCATCTTCAATAGGTGCACAAAATATTACCACAAGACATTCAGGAACGTCTTCTATGGGGAGTGGAGAATCAGGTGTAATTGATTTACAGACATTGGATGATATATTCAATTTTAATTTAAATAATGGAACATCAATACCACCAGGAGCGTCTATTACAGGAGGCGGTACATTTAATAATAGTACAGTAAATAGTGGTTATTATCCAGTGTTTCCAACATATATACGTAACACTTCAATGGTGTTTTGTGTGATTATAATGTGTTTAGGTGTTATCGGTAATGTGATGGTACCCATTGTAATATTAAAAACTAAAGATATGCGAAACAGTACAAATATATTTTTAGTGAATTTATCTGTTGCTGATTTATTGGTGTTATTAGTATGTACACCAACGGTGCTTGTGGAAGTGAATTCACGGCCAGAAACATGGGTGTTGGGTGAAGAAATGTGTAAGTACAAACAATTATTTTCCTTATAACTGCAAATATTTTTTTCTCAAATAATTGAATAAAACCAAAATTGAGTGTATCACATCTTATTATGGGATATACGGCGATTGATCGACTATTCCAAGGTTACTAAATAGGAACTTATTTATATTCATTATACGCTCTATTCTCCTGGCAGATAATTTACTTATTTTTATTTTTTAAATAGGAGTTATATATTTTTTAACAGTTTTTTTTACGATACCTGACATTATCCTTACACAGCGCAATTGTGTAGTATAAACACTGCGCAAATTTTCACTTGGTACAAGGTCCAATCAGCTGGAAATCGAAACAATCAATAAAATAATTTTATTATCATTTTAAGTAAAATTCGAACGATTAACAAAGGTTTTACATGCTCGATTTTCATGTAGGGCTAAGCTATTATAGCTATGCTATTACAACAGTGAAACAAACAATCCGCCGATTATTTCTTAGGAAAGAATGATCGAATAAAAGTTATACATTTTTAGTTGAAATAAATACAAAACGATATAAGACACTAATATTTTATTTTTGGTTTTAGTTATTGTATCATGGTGTTTTTATTTAAAAATCATTTTATGTAAATTAAGTAGGTAACAGCGAGGCCCTTTTAAGTTTTAAATGCACGATCCATTTACACCTTAATCATAAGAACAAACCAGACTAAACTGTTAATTTTTGTGGATTGTAAACGTTAATCATGAACAGGTGGATTTACCATTGTTGGCATTTATTTAGGCTTTTTAACTTTTAAAAAATGGCATTTCTGTGTCCAAGAAGATCCATTATATCGTAAAAATATTGATGATGTTTTGTTGAATGTGTCTCCTTTTCGTCAAGACTTCGTGAAGAAACAAATTTCCGCCTTGGAGTTAAGAATGTTATTATTCATCAATCATCTTCACATCCACAAAAAGTAATAGTTTCGTATGGTGTGTGGTATGGGTAGTAGCGTAAATTGATCCACAATTTTTTTTAAAGAAAATAATTTTACTGTTACCACGAAAAGAAACGTTAAATTAATTGAAATAATTTTTAAATAAATAAAAATGTAATGCTAAATTAATGTCTAAAACCGCTTTTTTTTTATTTAAAATAAAAATGTATAGAACTAAAATATGATAACTCGATATTATTTCTGATTTTGTTGATATTAATTTAAAGTTTTGATTTACACGTAAAAATTAGAGATATATACATTTTCTTCTTGAGCCATTGAACTTGAAAGATTAGAAGCGGTTGCTTCGACATACTCGTATAGTAAATCTCGCAGTTTTATTATTCATTTTAAAATATTTTGACCTCACGCTAAACATTGATGAAATGATTATGAATGACGCAGTAGAACAATTTTTTTTGGATCAGTATACAGGGTTGTTCAATAAAATGCTACCACACAGTATATAATTTTTAAGTTTCTATTGTTGCAGACTAAATTTGACAACCCCCCTCCAATTTACTCTGGTAGTGAAAAAGAAGGTAGTTGGAATGACAAAGCTACTGTTTTTTTTTAGTCTCCAAAACTCATCTGGATTGCTTTGTTCAACCAGAAACGATAGGTAATATCTTATTGCACATCCCTGTATAGTAAAACTAAACCAAATTTATTTTCCATTGTGCGATGCAGATCTTAGAGATTTGATAAATTTTTATTAGCATCGATAAAAAATAACTGGTAGAAAGCCAAACGGCATGGAAAGTTTTTTTTTTCCACTGACTATCAAAAAATATGTTATTTAAGACCAAAAAATATATCAAAAATATTTTGCTGTCGTGGTTCTTTTCTTTTGTTCAACTACACAAATTTTCTCTGTAGGGTTTTGTTCATGCCAAATAATACTACATATTTTAGTAAATATCTTAGCTTTATTTATTTGTGTTTCGCATATAAAATTCTCATATCTAAAACGAAAAATGTATTTTAAAAAATAGGACATTAAAATTTTGTTATACTTTACAGTGTCGAAAATTTTGATTTTAAAAGGCTTCCTTATTTCTTATTCTGTTAAAATTAGTATGATTTCTATATTTGAGCAATTTTTGTTGCTTACAACACCAACAATGGTATTGTAAGGCCCGACACAATCCAATTTCTTTGCTGTATCATCCTGTGTCGATGATGAAATGTGGTTCTAAGATGTCAGAAAAGATAAAGTAAAGACCAAAAATGAGAAAATTTAAAATAAGAATTGTCATGAAAATCGGTATATGGGTATAATAATCTCTGACGCTAAGCAAAATGTTAAGAATCGGACCTATTTGTCAATTTGTAGTAGGCTGAGTTTAAAGTTCTCATTTCGGTTAAGTATCTTAAAAAAGAGGACTCATTACTTTGTATAACTGTACAAAATTTCAAGTCGATATTCTTATAAGTAATGAAAATATGGGTGTGTCTTCATCTTAGATGCGATGAATTACATACTGTATAAAAATATCTACTTCTAATTGCATCAATGTATTTTTTGACCAACGATAACAAGACAAAATCTAAAATTCCATTGTAAAAGGTTATAGATCCATAAGTCAAATAAAATAAAAACAAAAGATTTCACTATTATCTATCTACATGCTTTACCGTTGTCAATATTCAGTCAGTACCTAAGTGTATTAAATACAAGAAAAACCAATCACTATCCCACAAAATAAAAACGTGTATCGAATAATTTTCAATAAAATGCAATATCATCGATATGCATTTTACGAACAGAACAGAAGTGTGTTTCTTCTTCGTTCAAGAGAAGAGAATATTCATTCTTTCCTTCCGCTTTTCCACTGAACCAGATAACATTTTTCTACAAAAAAAAAAAGAAGAAAATGAATATCTTTATAGTTGAACAATTGAACATTTGTATGCAAAACAGGAAATGCATAGAGTAAAAATCATTTTCTGTCATAACGAAAAATCATATTTTTGTGTTGTATAAAATCATTTTCTTATACTTACATCAACTTATATATTATTACTTATAAACTGTTCTTTTTATATTTTAAATTTGCGATTTTTAAATAAAAATCCGTGTATCTTTGTTGAGATTTCATTTCATTTTAATTTAATTTTTACAAACAATTTCTTGTTTTGACACAATTTTTATTTCTATGTAAAATGCATTTGTCTTGCATTTGTAAAATTTTAATAAAATAATACTATATGTCGGCCAGAGATATTTTCCACGTAGGACGTGCGCATCGTTGTGATTTGGTTTTCCTTTTGTATCACTAATACCTACTGCGGTAACAGTGTAAGTGTAATAGACGTAACCGTTAGATATAGCACAAAAGATTAAATGTAAAAGTTTTCCTTTAAAAAAAATTTAACGACTTTTATTTGAATCATCATTTCGTAAACATCACTGTTTATCCGTGATGGCGCAAATAAGGAAAAAATCGTGGTGTCCATTTTTTCCAAAACTATAAAAAGTGTGTTGATTTAAAAAAAAAAAAAAAAAAAAAACAATTCAAGACAAATTAATATACACTAAAGAGTAAAAAATAACGATAATCTAATGTATTTATAATTATTGATATTTTTGGAGTCGGTGTCAGCCAAGCTAATGGAGCAAACTGTTCTATTACATTTTATTTTCTTGGCTGAAATCGACTGCAAAAATAATAATAATTGTAACTACACTATATTATCGTTATGTTTTACTTTTTAGATCATATTAATTTGTTTTGAAATAATTTTTTTTTTTGAAGTCGGTTTTCTTTTTGTTAAATGTTTTTGTACAGGCATCTTAGATTATTTGGTCCTGCCACGTTTCATTTTATTCACAGTCACCAAATAAGCGGCGAGTAAAATATGTTTCAGTAAAATAGTTACGATTAGATAATTCATGCTGATGATAACTACTTGTAGTTAAAATAAGTATTTCTAATTTTTTTAAATTTGTCTTGTCATTCGGAATTATCTTGATATTTGAAACTTTATTTCAGATACCTATGTAGTTATTATTAATTATTTATATAGGCCATTTAATATTCAATTGGATGTTTTCGATTCAATTGGATGTTTCCATCAACACCATCAACACCAATATTTCTGCAAACCTGATGAAATCATAAAATCATGAAGAAATAGCCTTTATCCAATTTGGTTAGAATAATTCGTAAACAAACAGCAATAAACGAACAATTGAGCCTTGAGTGTATTATCTAAAGGAAAAATAAGACAATGTGAATTCGTTTTCATAAATATATCTGTGTTATTTACTTATTTTCTTTTTCTGAAAAGTATCTTATAGTTCCAATACACATATTCGAGCAATTGAGAAAGTGGGTAATAAATTTAAAGTATTTATTTTAGCAAATGGTTTGTGTCTCAACTCTAATTTTATGAAAAAATTTTATTCGATATTTATTATAATTTAATAAAAATTTTATTAAAAATATTTACTAAATTATAGAAAAAATAATAATAAAATATTAAAACTTCATATTTACTACTTCAATAAATTAAATCGACAATTTGAAAATGGTACTTACATAAAGTAAAAGTCTAATAAAAATTGAATATATTAAATGATTATTGTTATTGGTACATTAAAATCTAATACCAATTTTTCATTTAAAATATCTTTTAAAATCTTGTTATGTATATGTCAGCCTAATATTGAATTTTTTGAAAGATTGTAAACTGGTTACAAAAAATCACTCCAACTAGCGCTAGCTCAACACCTTTTAAAATCATTGCGTTATGTTGGTCTGGGTCGAGTTTGTCTGGGGATGGTTTTTGCACTTTTTTTGGAAGTCAAATATATAATTTTATTAGTTAGTTTACAATCTGGTTAAAATATACAATATAACGCTTTCATAGACATTTATATGCTGTTCACTTTTAAAAAATAAGAGAATACCTCACAATTATCGAAAAGTGATAAATTAATGTATCTTAAATTTTCATATGTAATATTTTTTGTACTACCTCATCTTGGTACAAAATTTTTAGTGCATCAATAATTTTGTTCACGGCTGACGTTACGTTTTATGTCACTTCTCTTTGTCATCCTTTTTTATGAAAATAGTTTCTAAAATCTCAATACGAGTATTTAAAGTCTATCTAATTGAAATACTTTGGTATTCAAGACTTTGTAGACGTTTAGCGTACCAATTGCAAAAGTCTAAAATTCAAAGTAATAATAAAGATTTCATAACTCACCTTTTATTACAGTAACTTTATACATTACAGTCTGCGTCAAATCCGGTAGTTCTGATTTTTCGCAGAGTTGTTTATGATGTTATTCCAATTAATAATCCAAGTCTGTGCCCTCAAGCACCGAACGCAACTCTGTCAATAATCGAAAAATCCGTGAAAATTTTTGATTTTGTCGATGATAACACTAAAGGATTAGTTTTTTGATAAAAACCTTTCAGAATGTTTTAAAGTAGGCTAAATTTGCTACAATATGAGACAAGATTGAACTCTGTAGACCCAATACTTTCCGAGATAAAGCCTTTCAAAATAATCGAAGTAACTTTATATATCAACTTTATACAGAGCTAGTGTCAAATCCGGTAGTTCTGATGTTTAGTAGACATCTTTATGATGTTTTCCCAATAAATAATCCAAGTTTGTGACCTCGAGCGACGAACGAAGGTTTATAATCTCCAAAATCCAAATTCACGGATTTGTCGATTTTTGACAAAGATGCGTTCCGCGCTCGAGGTCACAAATGGTTGGATTATTCATTAGACCAACATCATAAACAAGTCTGCAAAAAATCAGAACCGGATTTGATGTAGACTACCCCGTACTTTCAAACGACAAGGTTACTGTATTATTCAGCCATATTACAACAGATTTTACGATCCAAATGTACCCGATGCGATCAAAGGACATACACTGCAACATTCCAAGTTATACACATTTATGTGACATTTAATGTATAAAATAACACACAATTTATGTTGAATTTATAAAAATGTCATCGATATCAGAAACATACTCGTTTATGTCGAACGAGCTTCTCATTTTCAATATACTCATTGGTAATGCATTCACAATTTCTTGGAATATTACTCCTGGTTAAGACAGCTGTTTTATTTTATTTTTTTTGATTATTACCAATTGTGATAGTTATTGGCTATTGACCTTCGCATCACGACAAATATATAGATACCATTCTGCTGATAATACATTTTTGTTACTCTTTTTGTATACTAAGGATAAATTTATGGAAATTTATGTTATTCTATAGAGAACATATAATTTCAGTTTTTTTTAATAAAGAAATTGTAAACTCGCATCGTTTGATACACACCTATACACCTTCCTATTATAAAGCCAAAATGCCAAAACAATATCAAAATTAGAATTAGTCTCGTTTAAAAAAAAAAGGGGTGGTATAAGTTTTACCAATATCTGTTGTGTCTGTCTGTCTGTCTGTGACATCGTAGCGCCTAAGCGGATGAAACGATTTGGATTTTTTTTAGCTTTTGGTGATGACAATTGAAAATGTATATTGCAGGAGAAAATGTTTCTTGAGGAAACTTTCCTCACACTTTTTCCGCAACTTATTACAAATTATATCTAGTTTAAAAAAAGTGGCGCCAATTTTTTATTGAAAGTTATCTTTGAAATGCTCCCAATGTTCAATGTGTACATTTTATTCTGTAAACTTATGGTAAGAGAATTGTCTCTAAGTTTCTAGTGATTGATGGTAAATCTTCAATGCTTTTATGTAACTATTTGGTATGTAAAGCTTGTAACTATTATGTAAAAGTAATCTGCGTTGGATTTCACTTAAAGACTTTAGAAATTTATTTGAATCTTTCTGGATTTATAAGAAATAGGCAAAGATGAGACTGATCAAAAATAGATTTTCTTCAGTGGCGTGCATTACATATAGACAGAAAGACACTGCCTACCCTACATAATTCAGACAAATATGTATAATCTTGTTCTGATATCTAATATTATTTATCTACAATACACACAATATCTTAACGGGTATCATCTATTCTATACGGCATACAGATTATGCCAGCTTGTTCAATGAATTTTAAGTAACTTCGCATTACGCTACTGAGTGCCTCCAACTATTAGTGCCTAAATATTATGTGTGACCACATAGTGACCACTATTAGTCATAGGAGTGTGCGTTCGTATAAATATAAAAAAATGACACACATACCAACAAATAAAAAGACATTGTCTTTCACAACACGACAAATTACGACATTTACCGAAGTAGCTTCGTTTCTTATTCGTTTAAATACACATACACTACAAGTTTGATTGATCAATTCATCTTTTATACTGTTTTTATACTGAGTCGAGTCGAGTCGAATATTGATAATTTTGGTTTGCTTGTGATTATATTATCAGATGTTTAAGTTTTTAACGTTGATAATAGAAAAAAATAATATTCGCTACCAAACTTGTTCACATTTTGTGTGTATAGAAAAAAAAATTATGCGTTTTTAAAACTATCTTTCAGTGACAAAAAACAAATGATAGTGAAAGATCGTTGTACACCGTATTTGCAATTAATACAAACTAAAGGTAAAAGTCAATCGTGAATTCAACAAAAAATAATCTGATTCATATTATTGGCTGACAGGTTGCAAACACAGCAATCGTTTGTTTTTTTCCCTTGTCCGCTAAGTATTTGAAATCTAAAAAATACATAGAAGCTTCCCTTAAGTATTGCACCTTTGGAAAAAATCCGTATACTCACACCACCATATTTTTACTGCTATTTTTTAATTCTAATCTTTAAAGTCTATAAAATCAACCAATCTATGGATATTTATGGTTACAAATCCCCTATGTTATAGGTATCGCATAGGTGCGATACTATTTACTCGATAAACCAAAACCAACGTGCAGTATTTTTGATTATATAGTACCTTTTTAAAAATTTCTGCTTACCCTGTCTAAAATCTTTGTCCACGCTACTGATATTCTTATATATTGATTATTAAAATTTTGTCATAATACACTTACTTTAAGAATATCTTCTTGTATTTCGATCGAATTATTATTTGAACGTTTGACCTTTTGATAATGAATTTCGTGTATATATAAAAGTGTTGCCTAAAAATATATCGTTATATCAAAGGTATCAACTATATTTGAAATCCTATCCGTAATTCCTTTTTGTACACAATATATTATTATTTGATACCCATTATCATTTGCAGTATTAGTACAAAATCTTATAAGAATATACAAACTTCTTATATTACACAGAATGATAAATAAAACCAGGCTTGTTGCTTTTTATTCCTATTATTTTTATCGACTTTAGTAGTATTTTAATCGAGAACAAAAACTCGTTGATAAAGCAACGGTCAGATTTTCAATTGATTTTTCAATCTTTTGATAACTTAATTACTTAAGTTAGTTTATAAAGTATGAACAACATTTTTAAGAAGTATTAGGATGTATGCAATGCATTGAAATGACATTTTCTAAATTAATATCGGCAACACAACTGCAGGAATGAATGATTTTTATTTTTTAATATGTTTTATTAACTTAATGTATGTCCCGGTGTAATTTTGTAAATGATTTTAAACTGACTTCCCGTTAGCGACTTGAAATTTGAATCATAACTAAGAAGTGGTTGACAATGCATTCATATAATCTTAAAAAGCAGAAAAAAAAGTATAAAATAATAAATAGCCCTTAGAATAGTTGCTTGTAGATTGGAAACGAAAAACATGGGATGCATGCTATACATAACTAGAAAGAGTGTAGTGTTAAAAATATTATAATAGCTACTTATTATTTTATACTTTTTAGTACGTTATAAAAACATGGAACATTGAAATATGCGCTTAATTCACTTATCCAACTAAGTGTGTATTGGTTATTTGTCAAACAGTGCAACGAAAAATATTACATGTTCATTCTCAATCAGCCACTTCAGCAGATCTTCGCACAAACTTTGGTCATGTGCATAGCTCTACTAGTATCTGTAGTATTAATTAATGCAATATTGCTTAATTAATACTTAATTAATTACTTACATTAAATAGTCAAATGACTATTTAATGCAATATTGCTTAAAGAAGCTTAAAACAAGACAGAGTTCCCGAAATAAAAAGAGTTTAGCATCCTGAACTAACTCTTAAACGTATTGCCTCGACTTTTATTGCTAAACATATATAAGATCGTTACTAATGCTTTATTTTACTTTCTTTTTCATCCCTACTGTTTCTTGATCCCTTATTAAATTATTTACCCTTATGATGAAGTGTTTGTTTCCTGATCCTAGTCAGTGATATAGCAGTTGTCCAATTTTTGTTTACTTTCCGGCTACACAGGTAGCAATTGGTACAAACTTCCCCGGTTGCAGTTGCTCCAGCAGTAAACAAATTCTCTATCGCGATTTAATAATAACATAAGTTTTGAGTATATACTGCGAGTCATAGGGTCCGAACTGTGCTTTAATTTCCTCATGAAATTTTCATATGCTGTTTTGACCACTATATTAAGACTAGTACAGTTGAAATTATATCGAGGGAAGCCCAGCAAAGATGTAAGTATTATCGGCACAGTCCAAATACTCTCGAGCTACAGAAAAATTAAGCAATATCTAAAACTCGACAAAGATTTTATGTGAATTACCACCGGACTAAATATGAAAAACTGTGGGATTGATGACTTTGTTACTACGACCATTGTCAAATGCTTGTAATGCTTTTCTTGTCTCTAAGACTAATTGCTTGTGAATATTTATTTATTTTAGATATAATGACCTTTAAGCCCTGAAAATTAATCTGGAAAGATTTGTATTATTATCAGGTGCATAGGTATTAGAGATTAAGTTTAGGCTTAAAAATTCTTACAGGTGACCAAGTCACAGTAAGAATTTAACCTCGTCTAACTGCCGAAATGTGAAATACATCTTACACTAGCTGTAGAATATTCAAGATAAATACGTGCATGTTTAAGTAATAATAATATAAGTTTCTACTTTTGTAATTTTTATTTTTGAGTTACCAAACCAATATTTATTTTTACTACTTACTACAAACATTACTTGATTTAAATGGTAGTTTCTGATACAGAGTGTTCTGTTATTGACTGCAGAACGCCTCACTCTCGTAATAAGTCTAAATCTCTTTATCAAATTTCGATCTGAGGCCTAATTTGCGAGATATGGGTATGGTACAAAACAAATCCAAAGTGGGAGGAATCAAAAAATTTAACCATTCACAATCTCAATAAACCTGGTAGGCATACACTATCTTATATGGACAGGACATTTAAAAACTATAAAATTTAATTGAACAATACAAATCCAATACATTAGCAATTTGTTATCTTTTTTTTTCAGATTTAATTATTTACTTGTTGTTCGATTACTATTTATTTGTTACTATTTCCGAGAATATGAAAAGTATTTGTAAAGACACACCTCTCTTAATGTACCAGGAGCCAGTATTAGAGTTAACAAAATGACAATTTATTGTTGTTCAGGAAAGCTTATAGATTAATATTCCGGATGTTACGAGAATTTGTACTAGTCCAATTTTTTACCCCCTCCCCTCTCCACAGAAAAAAGCAAGTGTAAATTTTCTGAGCCAAGTTACCAAAGCTACCATTCGTTTCTTTAGTCATTTCACGTTAAGAAGGTCCCATGTGTTTTTCTTGTAAACTTCACCGTTTTCAAGTTATTGATAGTTTATCACTTGAAAAAACTTCAATTCTCGGAAATAGTATCAAATAAATAGTAATCGAACAACAAGGGAGACACAAGTAGGTAAATAATAAAATGCGAAAAATAAAGATAACAAATTGCAATTGTATTGGATTTTTATTGTCCAATTAAATTGTATAGTTTTTAATTGCCCCTTCCATATAAGAGAGTGTATGCCTTCCAAGTTTGCTGACATTGTGAAGGATTAAATTTTTTGATTTCGTCCATTTTGTTTTTGATTTTTACCATAACCATAACCATATTTCGCAAATTAGGCTTCAGATCGAAATTTGGTAAGGAGCTTTTGCGTTCGTCTTGATCAGCTAATTACGAGAGTTAGACATTCTGTAGTCAATAACAGAACACCCTGTATACTTAAACAAAATACAATTACTAATGCACTTCTGTATTTTACTAGATATAGTAAATAGGTTTCTCTCTACAATATACTAAGTAAGAAAAAATATAAGTATAAATAAATAATTGAATTACATTTGAAAATTTACTATTGCATTTGTAATTTTTTTAATGGAATTTTTTATTTAGTTATTTGTTTAACAAAACTTTTCTTGCTTTGTGAAAATTACTTCTAAAATCTTTAATTAAGAATTACAATGTTTTATCTAAATTGTTAATATTGTTTAGTTCACGAAATAAATCTACATCAAGTACCAAAGGTATTCAGATGATAGCTCGGAAGCGTTTTCAAAGGCATTGTATAGGTACCTTGGGAAGTGAAAATTTTTTTATAAATGTTTTAAAATAGTCCTATTCATTTCAATTTACGATTCAATTTTAATATATTTTCCGATTGATTTTTAAGAATTTTTTTTTTTTTTTTTTTTTTTTTTTTTTTTTTTTTTTTTTTTGTTTAGCTGCTAAGGCTATCAACACGAGTGTCTGAAGTAAGCTTTTAAGAATTAAATTATTTAAAAAGTTTTTTCATTATTAGCTTTTTAGAAAAAATTTGTATTTTTGATTCATTACTGAATTATTAATTTTGATATTTTCAAAATGGCCCTATGGAACCTGCATCTTTAAATTTGATGATAAGTTTCTAGTATTACTTATTATTATTATTTACTTAGATTTATTAAGTATAAAAGCAAATAAATATAGTTTTACAAAAATATACACGTTCTTTTTATACCATGCATATGTGTAATATGCAATGTATACTAAGCTTAATCCCAAGTTTATAACGCTTAAAAATATTGATGCTACGAACATAATTTTGGTATAGGTCTTTATAAAATCAACTAATTAGTTTATTTTCGGTTGTCTGTCCGTCTGTTCATCTGCCCGTCTGTCTGCCAACACGATAACTCAAAAACGAAAAAAGATATCAAGCTGAAATTTTTACAGCGTACTCAAAACGTAAATAGCGAGATCAAGTAAATGAGCAACATAGGTCAATTGGGTCTTGAGCTATGGGTCCGTAGAAACCATCTTGTAAACCGTTAGAGATAGATCAAAAGTTTAAATGTAAAAAATCTTCCTTATCAAAAAATTAACAACTTTTTTTTGAAACATTTTTTCGTAAACATCACTATTTACCCGTGAAGGCGCAAATTAGGCGAAAATTGTATAATTTGTATTATATGGGATATCAGTTGAGTATGTGTGACATGTATGTATGTTTAATGTGATAGACAAATCAACACTGCCTATGCATGGTATTTCAACAATTAACTCAGTCAATTGTTTGTTTTCACTTGTTTAGCTTACATATTAATACTGATTTATATTTCCCTTAAATGTTATAACGAACAAGTATCACTTCACTGTTCAATTTATTTATACAGAATTAATTACGGTGAATAACCCTGTATACGCCCACACTTATAGATAAAAGAAAATAAAAAAAGTTTTTTTAAGTAAAATTACTTTATGATTATCAGACGGCGACATAGAAGGATTAAAAAAGTTTTATACTTTTCCCAACGTACAACAAGAAACACCATACTCTAGGACAATATTAAATACAGCAACCAACAACGAAGCTCTAGCCATCAACTGATGAGGAAACATGTTTATATCATATGAATGAGCTAACTGCAGAGATTGCTAACAAGGAATAAAAATATGACAACGACTTAAAGAAACTCCTTCTTCGAATATAAAAATATTCTTAAAAAAAAAAAAATAATAAGAGTAGTAGAACACATTTCAACTTGTCAAAATATGAATGAAAAATGTGGTTAATATTTTTTAAAGATGTTGACAATACCGGAAGATAAGAATGATTCATTCGGTGATGCTTCCACTAACGTCTTACTTTTTCAATTATTTTTATTGTGTACAAGTGTGATGATGTGTTCTTTTATTCGCAACTCGAAAAAAAAAATAAATAAATAAATAATATATTGTTCAAGTCATTAAAAAATTCTTATTATTTACGTACAGAATGTAACAGAAATATAACTATTATCACCTCAGTGATGGAGCATGGGCCAACAAACAGAATATTTTTAAAACACAAAAATTAATAATAAAAATTTTGTCTCCAATCCAAAATGCAGTTTTTAAGATATGAAATATCCGATTTCGGAAGATGAGAGAGTGGGGAGATTTAGGAAAGCTTTAGGTCTTCAAAATAGAAATGTTTAGTTTTAACTCTTTTATTTTCTTGCTTGACAAAGTAGAATAAAACCAGTATTTAAGCACTTAAATGACCCCTTAAAGGGAAAAATGGTTTTGAATCCTGAAAATTAAAGGTAGGAGGGAAGGGGGTTGCGAAGACCAAAAATTATACGTTCCACTTTTGTATTGAAGATCTTTTAGACTATAATCATTAAAGCTAACTGACACTTTCTGTATATCGGTTAGTTTTTTATCGCAAATTTACGAAACATTAAACTTTTTAATTTTTGATGACACCTATTTCAATATTAATATTAATTATCACTTTAATAGAAGTATAATATTTTAAAAATATGAAGGACATCAAGGATATCGTCCGTTATATTTTATAAATACAACAGATGAAACTAAAATGATTTGTGATCGATTCTAATTTATACGTTGTCAAAAGCAACCGGTACAAAATCGCGTGTGGCAAAATGTTTTATCATATAGTGTCTATAATGTGTTAATATCGTATTATGTAGCAATAGTGGAATTGCACTGCTTTGAGTCAAAGAATCCATTCATTAAACGACCCAGAGATGATAAAACTATAGCTAAGGAGAAAATGGGGCACGTTGTTCCGCTTCCATTTTACAATTTAGAACTCCGAAGCGAAAAATTCTTTATTGACACCGATTTTTGGATCGCAGAAACAATTTTGTGGGTAGGCAAATCTACTTAATATCAAAACAATAAAAATATGGTTTTTCTCAATGTCCGTTTTGAGTCGCGAAAAGTTAAGACTTGCGTACCACTGGCCTTGAAGTTTAGTGAAGTTCTAGTTTAAGTCTAAACAAGTGAAAACAACCAATTGACTGAGTTAATTGTTGAAATACCATGCATAGACAGTGTTCATTACACACATACATAACTGATATTCCCATACAATACATACTATACAATTTACGCCTAATTTGCGCCCTCACGAGTAAACAGTGATGTTTACGAAAAAATGTTTCGAACAAAAGTTGGTTATTTTTTTATAAGGAATATTTTTAGGATTAAAGTTTTGTTCTATCTCTAACGGTTTACAAGATGGGTCCTACGGCCTGTGTTGCTCGTTAAGTCGACCTCACTTTTGACATCCTGAGTATGCTGTAAACATTTCTTTTTTCGTTTTTGAGACCCAAGACCCAATTGGCCTGTGTTGCTCGTTAAGTCGACCTCACTTTTGACATCCTGAGTACGCTGTAAACATTTCTTTTTTCGTTTTTGAGTTATTGTGTGGACAGACAGACGGACAGACAACCGAAAATGTACTAATTAGGTGATTTTATAAACACCTATACCAAAATTTTGTTCATAGCATCAATATTTGTAAGCGTTACAAACTTGGGACTAAACTTAGTATACCTTGCATATATGCATGGTATAAAAATGGTTGTCTATGTTATAGATCAGATTAGATATTTAATTGACAGAAATACCCATTGTTTCTTGTTGTCTTTTAATATAATAAAGTCTCCGTTCTTTAACCTCAACATACCTTATTGCACACCCCAATATTAGTGTTTCTCTATTATCTTCAATTATTTTTCCCACAGTTCTTAATATTAAAAGTGGATTTATTATGGTTTATTCTTCAACAGATAGACATTCTATTTAAAGGTACTATATGCAACATTTATTACCCTTCATATTTGAGTTAGAAAAACTAAATTATTTTCATAATTTGACCTGTATAAATAAAATCGATCCAAATATTGCGATATTCGAAAAAAATTTTTTATTTCCAATTTCTATAAAACTTAGTATATAGGGTAATTTTGACCCAAAAAGTACAAAAATCGGGTGCATTTGTTGACTGGTCGAATAGTTTTTGAGATACGGACTAAAATCGATCCAAATATTGCGATATCTCAGTAACTCTGCATTAAATCATTAAATTAACCTGATTTTTATACTTTTTGTATCATGCGCTGAGTTTCATCAAATTCCAAAACAAAATTTTTTCCCGATTTTCTCGATTTTTTCAAAGGTATATCCCTTAAAAAATTTCGATAAAACTCAGTATTCAAGGTAATTTTGACCCAAAAAGTACAAAAATTGGGTGCATTTGTTGACTAGTCGAATAGTTTTTAAGATACGAGTCCTATTACATCACTTAGTCTTCCATAACGCTGTAGAAGCACGCGTATTTTGTAGCGTTTGTGCTTTCTTGTGCTCTTCAGGATGCGTCTTCTGATACTTCTCTACCATTCTCTTGTGATACAGTCTATGAAGAAAATGCCATTGGTAGCAGAACTAGATTCAAAAAAATACAGACCTACATTATCAGGTATTTCAACAATATTTTTTGTACAACGATAAATTATAAGTTCAGACTTTCAAATTATAAAGACGCTTTCCTAACATAAAACTTGTCAGAAGATAGTAGAATAATTAAAAACCATGGTAAATCCTTTCAAACAAACAAATAAAATTTTCGAAATCGGTCTTCAATTGTCGTATAAATCGGTGAACATGCATAAGAATCGGTTTTCAAATGAAAACTCAGTGGGTGGAAAATCAATCATTCCCTGTTTTTTCCCCCAATCATTTCCTATGTTTGGAATTAATCAGCAATAATGACGTTACGGCCGATTTAGATTGCCATCTTACATGTATTCAAAAAACTCAAAATTACTCTTTTACCATACCTGAAAACACTTAAACGCTCGAAACAAAATTTTGGTTTTGTTATTTAAAAATATACGGGGTGGGCACTTTTGGTTTTACCAACGATTATTATTTCTTTTATTATTTACATTTCATATGTATGTCAAAGACAATAAAATTATCATGTATTAGACTGAATATGCCAGTAAAAAAACATTATTGTTTTTAAATACAAAAATAAATATTGAGCATAAAAAGTTATTGATATGTTTATCCGATTACAACTTTATTGTCAATGTGGATAACTTAGTTTGATCAAAGATAATTCATTTCCAATTTGAAATGTTATATGAATGTATTTGTTGACAAGTTAAATATACATTTCGAAAAAGTTAGATAATATTTCCCTTGTCATTTATATATTTTATTTAGACAACTAATCCAGATTTCCGTTTTCCTTTTTTTCGATTTCTATTTTCGTAAATTAAAAAAAAACTAAAAATAATCGTGGATTGTAATAAAATTTTTTGTTACATTTTCTTAACAAAAAAGGTTTTTCAAGGTCCCCACTTCTTTTTAGCAAAAAAATCAATTCTTATGGGAAGTTTATCCGTCAAAGAAAAGCAATAGAATTTTTTTTTTAATATTATTACTTTTACACAAAAATGGCATTTGTTGTGATAATTTAATAAATATTGATGTTAAATATACTTAAAAATGAATAATCTCGTGCCAAAATGATTGCCCATTCAAAATTTTTTCATTATTTTGCGTTTTTTATTTCAATTGACTTGAATTAATAATAAAATCAAGTTAATAATTTAAAACTTAAACACAAAGTTATACTTAACATGTGGAATATTCAAATGAAAACTTATTCTATTTACAGTCAACTATTTCTATTATCAAAAAGAAAACTTTGAAATGAAATAAAATTTTATATTTATAGAAATTTAAAATAAAAAAATTTATACAGAGTGTCTAGCTAAGTTGGCAACATATGGAAAACTTTTTTATTATAAGGGTTACGAAAAAATCTGCTCTCAAAATATTCACACTCAGCTATTCGCTTTTGACATCGAATATATAAAGTGACCACAATTTTAGAAAATTCGATAGGAATGTTAATGGTCGTTTATAAATGTAGACCATTTAGAACTGCTAGTCAGGGAAATCGTTCAAGAAATCACTCCCGCGATATGTAGGAGTCTAATTATACAAAAAAACACGTATTTGTAAAAAAAACAATGACACTTATGAAATGCGAAAGTGGATACATTGAGGCAAAAACCAACTGAAGATAACTGTTTTTACTTACGTTAACAATAATATAGTTTCGTAATGTATGGAAAATAAATGTTCTGTATTAATTTATTTTGTTATAAATGTTTTAAATTAGCAAATAAACATTTTGAGTATGATGGATGACTGGTTCATTTGGATAACAGATAACGTGTTTTATAAGTTTTGCTTCAACGCTTTCTCCTTCGTGTTCCATACATGTAATTGTTCTCTTACAAAGTTGTTGAAATACACTCCTGCATATCTTGGGGTGATTTCTTAAACTATTTCCCTTATAATCTTTTCAGAATTATCTATATTTCTAAACGATTATTCACATTCCTGTCGAACTTTCTCAATTTGTGGCACCCTGTATATTCGATGTCAAAAGTGAATAGTTGAATGGTAATATTTTTGAAAGCAGAGCTTTTTAGCTAGACACCCTGTACATTAAGTTATAAATATAGAAACTTATCATTTAAATAGGAAAATAATACTACAGAATTTTTATTTTTGAATAACATAACATCATTAAAATTTATTGTATTAAAATTAAAACATAATAAAAATGGTAGTTCATATAGTTTTGTTCTCAGCAACAGGTGTGTTAAATATATACAGTATGTATACTAAATACATAAAGTGCCTTGCACTTAAACAATAAAATGCAATTACACAGAGTGTTTTATAAAATTTTTTAATTAATTTTCAAGTGCATGTTCAGTAAGGCTTTTATACACCAGTGGTGCTTCTGCTTCCAATAGATCAATATTTTCTGGTCTGTAACCTCCAAAAATTTTTCAAAAATGAGAAAAAATTACGGTCGTGGGACCCCCGTTCGGAACGAAGTTCTTTACGAAGCAGTACAGAAACAAATTTAAACGTTAATAATGTCTTCAATCTGTAGTGTCAAGTACGCAGGCTTCCAAAACGCACATAATTATAGTACACGAATTTTGTCATTTTTGTACTGTTTACATCCAAAACTAGTTATGCGTATGCATCCGTAACTAGTATTAGATAAAAGTGTATAAATGCAAAATTCTGTTGATCACAAACTTTATTCAAATCGGACTTAAATAGCGACCGCTTCGGACTTTGATACATAAGTATGTATAAGTTTTAACGATGGTTATTTTCAACATCTATCAGGTAGGATCGATGAACATTTGAAGAAATTTTTTCAAAACTCCATCATTAGTACAAAAGTAATAGCTCTATTTCCTTCGGCAATTTGCTTAAATGCAGCAATCTGAAGTTTTAACAGCTTTATATTTTCCTACATGGAATAATTTCGGTTATGTTCTTTATGTAAAAATATCGTGATACCACTACGATAGGGCGTTATAGATACAATGTATTTAATATGATATTGATGGCATCATAGTTTTATCATGATGTTGATAAATAAGGAACACATGCTTAGTGTAGAGTTGCTGCAATAGTTAAAGGTAGTTTCCCTTTTAGTCTTATATTTCATTATGCATATTTTGCCAATAATACCTACTTGACTACGAATTTTCACTGAAACTTTTAGTGAACTACTTCAACTAGTTTTATTTCTCCTTCTACCATTTTTTTTAGAATGTTTCTATCTACTTCAACATGAAGGTATCTACTTCAACAAAACAATAACAGAAAACCTAGGTAACAATAATGGACATTTACAACTAACAAATTAGAGAAAATTTTTTTTCGATTAAATATAAAAACAATCAATATATCAAAGTTTTGTTTTTATCTCATACTAGCAAAACAGAATTTAACATTGAGTACCTATGGTGACCATATGTAGCTATGCGATAGCATATGATTGATAGATACACTGACGTCATTGTTTTTATCGGATCTCTCTGTTTAATACCTGTTTTATGGTTTTTTTTTAAAATATTTTGTTAAGAAATTCGATTTTATGCTAATGTGATATTTATTATGTATGTGATATTTATTATGTATGCGATGTATGCGCTTGATAAATAATTTAATATAAAATGAGTTATTATATTTTCGGTTCAGATATCGGGAATCGAACCCGAGCCTCTTAGATGAAAGCCGTACATAATTATAGGCATTATATATGTATTGATCAACTTTCAATCTTGGCAAATTTATACAGATACATAAAAACAAAAAAAAGTTGTTTTGTTTAAAGGAACTCTTAATGGGCTCTATAGCCTAAGAATGTCGATTTTGTTTAGAACACGATGTAAATCACGAGTTTTTTCGTTTTTGAGTTATCGTGTTCACGGACTGAAGGGCACATAGATAGGCCGACACCTAATCAAAATTTTACCATCAATATTTCTTGGTGTGTTAAACTTTAGGATAAAAATATATATTCAAAGTATCTTTTACAAATAGGTGTGAAGATTACAAACTTACTCAAGATAAAGAAATTTTATAATTTTTAAAAACAATAGACATAGCCGTCAAGATATTTTTTTCTGAAACGTTACCGTAAACAATTTTGCTTGAATTAGATAGAAGTTCCTGTTAGAGAATTCCGTTTTCAACATATATTGCTTCAAAGAAATAATTTTTTTAAATCAACACAAAACAAACTGTAACATTATTTGGCTTTGAAAAAAAGTTTTCCTTTTTTCCATGAACACATATGGAAACTTTTATTTTACTGACATTACAATATACTTGAAAAACTTTTTTACCGTTACGTTGAACAATTATATATTATGATCATTGAAACTATTTTCAATGATTTACGTTGACCTTTATTTTATATATTCTCCTCATGATCCTGACTTTACATACAAAATATAGAAAATATTTATAATTTAGTGCATATTCTATAGAGAAATTGAAGGTTGTAGTATCACTGCAGTGTGTTCGTTTTGATTATATTATTATCATCATTTAAACAACATGATAGTTCAGACATTTAGCGATAAATATTTTGTCGAGCTAAGAAATTTATTTAAAAAATATAATTTGAAACTCTTAAATAGACGCTTTAATAGACGATAATAATAGACGCATCTCTTAGAATATTTTTATTTCATTTTTACGGATTTTAAGCAATAATAATTTTGCTACATCTAAAATTTCTTATTTAAAAACATATAAGGGGCCGTTTATTATTTACTTAAGCATTTGTGAGGGTGAACGGTGTTTTTTTTTTAAATCTAGTCATGTGCTTATGGGGGGGGGACAAAAACATAAAGGAGATATTATGTTTTATGTTTATCAACTTTTTACAAAATATGTCGTTTAAGATTTGTCGTGACCTTATCTTTGACCATTGTATGTTTTAAACTAATCAGGGTCAAAAATTTACAATTTCTTTCTGATTTTTTCTGCCCAACAAAAGTTAGTACTTATGGGTTTTTTATTTCGGTTAAAAATTGTGTGTGTTCATAGAATTCATTGTTTTTTGTGTGTAATATATCATGTATTATGTTTTATTGAACTAATGGCGTTGTTTTGCTAAGTAAACTATTATCAGGTGAAATTTGCAAAATTGAAAAAATTTTATTGTAGGAAACTTTTAACTCCCACTTGAAACATATTTAAAAATACTTTCCATTTTTGATTCGGAAGTTAAAAAACTATTGAGCGGTTTATGTCACTAAAACTTGTTTTTATGCACGTCAAGTTGAAATCACGCTAAGTCCCAGTATTGTCAAATAATCTTGAATTTCTGTATTTTTAATAATAATTTTTAATAGTTTTACGATCTTAAGATAAATGTACGATGATGTCTTTTAAAATATGGTACGATACTTTCAAGGATTTAATTACAGGGTGTATCATAAGTCACAACGAATCTCTGTAGAATAAAATCGTAATGTTAAAATATGTTTAATATTAAATATTTCAGCTCCATATACCTGCCTGCCATTAACATAACGGAGCTCCATTAATTGCCGTTAACCCTAACTCAAATAATTCATCTGACCATTTGTCTTTTCATTTAATATTTTCAAGATAAATTTAAGATAAATGATGTTCAAAAATATAAAATTTTCGATTTATTAAAAACTGTGTGATTTGAAACTTAAATAAATAAGACGTAAATCTTAATATATATATTTCTTGTGTTCGTGTGTATGTGACTGAACTCCTCCTAGACGGCTGGACCGATTTTGATGAAATTTTTTGTGTGAGTTCAAGAGGATTCGAGGATGGTTTAGATGTACAATTTGGTCCAGTGCAACTGTTTTTGAGGGCTCCGTACCAAAAAAATGAAATTTCATTAAATGGTGGGAGCGCATATAAATCATATCACATTATGTATACTATGTGTACTATGTATTTTTAATAGTATTCAGGTATTGTCAATAGGCATTTATTAGAGCCATATGCGAGCGCAGCGAGCTCTACTATCAAAGGTCAGGCCAAAGGTCGAAGGTCAGGCCACTCCAATAAATAGGATTTAGCGGGATGGGTTTAGCGGACAGGCTAAACGTAGTATAGGTATTCATGAATTGGAGTTACGTTTTTACGGGACAACGTCCGTCGGGGCCGCTAGTATCTATGTAAATGTTAAACTTCATTTCCCATATATTATTCTAGAAATTTTGAAAAGTAAAAACGATAAAGAACGAATCTATATCTTGTTAATGGTGCACCGAATTAAAAAATTTCTAAGGATTTTTCGACTTCTAACTTAAGAAATTGTTCAGAGATTCACCTCCACTTATGATACACCCTATATTCATAAAATCAATATTATACAACAATATATAAAGTTATTTAAAGTTTGGATATGCAATTAAATGTTAATTTTGTTAGATATTCAAAACTATTTGATACTTAAACTAAAATAACTATCTGTTAAATGTTCTAGCTTTAGAAACATTTCATATTTGATTCCCTGAGCATCGTTGTGTATGTGTTTTTAATTGCAAGTATGTATTGGAAAATTGAGCATCGGTTTATAAAAGGACTTTAACACCCAGAGAGAATATTATATAATAAGAACTATTAAAGGTTTATTCTTGTGTAGAAATTATTTCATACAATTAAAGAAAATGTACTTATAAAAGTGCCTATACAATAAACTTAATTTGTTTTCGCCTAGTTTCAGAAAAAAAAAAAGCAGCACCTGAACAAAGTCTAGATCATTTCTTGTTCGCGCGGTATCGGCCAAGAAAAAATTTAAGAAAAATCTCGCCCGGCTCGAAACTGCTCTACCAACTATTATGAAATTCTCTACGAATAATATTGTCTGTAATACGCTTTGATCGACATCTCAACGAAGTCCATATCATTTTTTGCTCGCGCAGGCTTGTTACAGGAATGAAAATTTTAGAAAAAGGGATATTAATGTAAATATCGCCACAATGTTTCGAAAAATTAGTTAGCTACAAATTATGGGACAGTCTGTTATTGTATTTCAAATTGTAGAGGTAATTTTTTGCCGAATGATAATGCTATTTTAATTATATAAAATGTTTCAATAGATAATTAGATAATTAATATAAAATGGGCGGTAGAGATTTTTTCCATTGAAACGGGTTTATGACACACCCTATTCATACGGCTGGTTTTCTTTATTTATCACCACAAGCCTTAAATTATGAAGATTGTTTACCTCATCTCTCAAATTGCAAATTTTTCTTAGCAGGTGTTCAGGTATTCACTTTATACCTAAAAAAGGGCGCTTGCCCAGATATAGTTTTATTCCAATAAATTGATGAAGTGTGTCTGCTATTACTTTGGACACCCTGTATAGGTAGTGTTGCCAAAAGTGTTGAATTAATAAGTGGTAAATGATGACCAAAGCTGTGTTAAAACAAATATTCGAAGAATTATCGGTCAAATAGTCAATTACAAATAGTCATAGTCGTATAAGTCATAAACGGTTAATGACACAAAAAAAAAATTTTTACTGAAATATAGGAAATTTACCTATCTAGGCTATTAACATTTTTCTCTTCTCTTAGTCCAAAATACGCAGTTACGGAGATATAGACCAAAACGGTTTTTCTTAAAATGGAGAAATTTCTGCTCTCAGTTTTGGTAAGGATTTGGTGCATTAACATTCAGCGCGTGATACTGCATCTATTTTTTTTAAATACTCCTGTAATTTAGTATATTATGGACAAGAGTAACGAGCTTCTATATTATCTGTATTACTGCAAATAATTATAATGTATTTGTATATAAACATTTGATATGAATGTTTTTTAATTTATGTTCAGTATCTATTTTATCCACCATATTGAATCGATATGATTTACATAAATACAAGTTTTAATTAATTGATAATGAACTATAATAATTGTTTATAAACATTACATGTATTTAATATAATTTCAAAGTTTATTTTGTAATTTAATAGTTACAATATGTTACAAACAGTGTAACAATGTTTGTTTCTAAAGAGCATTTCACACTAAATGAATCTTAATAAATTAAAAATTGTCTACCGTTACACCGATACTGCACATAAATGTCTGTACTCATAATATAAAATACTAGCCCTACCCGTTTTCTGAAAAAATTAAAAATGCAATAGTCGATTTGAAGAAAAATGTGTTATTTTTTTAATCTCTGAGGGAATTCTTGCAAAAAATACAGAAAAGAAGTTTTCCTGTTCCGGAACGATCCGTACGACTGTTTGCACGCGGTTTTGAGACAATTAATCCCTACATTGTTTCCTTTGGTGACGTTTTCTTGAAATATCTCTGCTATTGATCAGATATCTATTCTATTGGTCGGATTGAAGCGAAAAAAAATTGTTTCTTATGAATTTCTGCATCGACCTTGCGATAACTTTTCAAAAAATGAAAGGATTTTTCTGATAACTTGTCGAAAAATAAAAGAATTGAGTTGAAATTCAGGAAAAAGTGATCATAAACTAACTTATGATCATAAATAACTGTGATAATTTTAGCCCGATGTATTGCTACCCGATTTTTCATTCTCTGTAAAATTGTCAACGAAATTTTCTGAAAATTTCAACAGCCGATCGTACAGCTCAGGCAAATCATCGTATTTTACCTTTTTTTTGAAATTGCAGGTTTTTTATGTAGTTTTGGATAATGCGAACGCTTTAGTTTGAAAACCTGATTATGAAAACCGAAGCATTACAAAACAAAGATGTATAAAACTCGAAAAAATTTTATTCCCCTGAATAAAATCAATAGAAGCAGAGATATTTAAGGAAACGTCACCAAAAAGAAAAAAGAAAAACATTGTAGAGATAAATTGCCCCAAAACTGCATGCAGAAGGTCGTGCGGATCGTTTCAGAATCGGAAAATCTCTTTTCCGTAATTTTTACAATGAAATAAACTAATTTAAAAAAAATTTGCCTTCTCCGAAAAGTATATTCATTATTATGTCGGTTTCATGTCATTTTCTTTCATTTCGAATTCTTTAAGTTAAATATATTTTTTAAGTTAAATTTCAAGAACATCAGTAATTATCACTTAATTAATTCCTCTATTTACTTCTTTCTGTCAAAAGATACTACAGAAATATTGTATTTATGTAAAATACAAAATAATAATATATTATTATGTTCATTTTTATTTTATTTTACTATAACTATTAAATGACCAAATTTCACAATCATATCAACTTAAAATAGTTTTTTGGTATAATTTAATATATCGTTCGCTGGTCTATACTATAATGGTCTGGGTGATTTCGGGAAAAACCCGTATGAAGTTTAATTCATATGTTTATATGAAAATTAAAATCCATTGTCCCTTGAGATATTTTGCATTTAGTTTTCGATCTCATAACCCCAATCAGAGAAATATATACAGACATATATCCTTAAAAATGTAAAATTTACGAATTGGTTTTTTCCATATGGCTGCTTTGTGAAATATGGACGGATAAATGCTGAAAATTATGCTCCAAATTTTGTCTCCTACCTTATATCAGAAAGCATAAATACAGTATACTTAGGAGTATCGACGATGGTGAATAGATCTAACTCTACCTACATGTCCACTACTCACCTCCCCAGAACTATTCCAATCTTCGGGGGTTTTATTTATCCCCTGATTGGGGTAATGATATATTGGAATAAAACGATATCTTTGAAGAGTATTAAATCTTCGACACTGCTATCCCACACGTATTTTTCCCGTATATCTCCCGAACTATAAAATTTTAGTATTATTTGTTTATTATAATGGAGTCACTGTTACCAGACACGTAAATAATCACATTTATAATTTTCATGAAATTCCAATGTAGTGTCACTCCTATATTGAATAGCTCGTAACGCCGGAAGTTTGTAAGTTACAGATTTTTCTTCACAGTTCGAAATTCGTTTTTATACTAGGTACTACATTCCAATCCCACATCGTTCGGATGTTTCGAATGTAGAACTCGTAAGTTTATTAAAATTGAAATTTGGTGACAAATTTCAGTAAAATAAATTTATCCCCCTTAAATAGAAAAATTTTTCCATTTCATTTTCTCTCTACTTCAAAAACGGTTCTACGTATAAAAAAAGATTAAAGTCAAAATTTGTACAAAATTTTATCGTCTAAAACTTTTATACAAAACGTAAATATAATTGAAGGCAAAGGAAACGAAATATTCTCAAATAAGTGATTTTGCGGCCTTTGACCTTGAAAAACTAAGGACGCTGACACGTGGCCATATGTGATTTTTGAGACTACATTTGTACTATACAGATTTTTACAGATTTTTCTTCACAGTTCGAAATTCGTTTTTATACTAGGTACTACATTCCAATCCCACATCGTTCGGATGTTTCGAATGTAGAACTCGTAAGTTTATTAAAATTGAAATTTGGTGACAAATTTCAGTAAAATAAATTTATCCCCCTTAAATAGAAAAATTTTTCCATTTCATTTTCTCTCTACTTCAAAAACGGTTCTACGTATAAAAAAAGATTAAAGTCAAAATTTGTACAAAATTTTATCGTCTAAAACTTTTATACAAAACGTAAATATAATTGAAGGCAAAGGAAACGAAATATTCTCAAATAAGTGATTTTGCGGCCTTTGACCTTGAAAAACTAAGGACGCTGACACGTGGCCATATGTGATTTTTGAGACTACATTTGTACTATCAAAATAAAGGTATGTACAAATTCAGCTTATCCCCATAGATTCTGAGGTTTTTGACACCCTATTCCCCAAGCATGTGGAGTGAGTCGTAGGGAATGGCATAACGTTATTGTATTTTCAATAAAGTAGTACTAGAAACTTTTCTCCCCAATATGACCCAATGCGTGTTTCAACCGCTGATTTTCGTAATTTATCACGATAAACCTGAAATTATGAAAGACTCTTTGCTCATACTGTGAAAAATTCAATTTAATACCTTTTCTTTTTATCGAATACCCAGTTTCTAGAAAAGGAAGCATTCCCTTTAAGTTTCCTGAATAATTGTCCTTATTTTACTATTATCTCCAATTTGATGAAACCTTATAAATAACAATAGTTATATCTAAGGATTAATTTGCAAAGTTTATATATGATAAATATTTTCTTGTGCCTTAGAAAAATAGCAAGCGGAATCTGTTTTTCTATCTACCATTTTCATCAAAATGATCATCAAAGAGGAGTTATTTTTGTGCTTTTGTTCCTGGATTATTGGTTTGAATAACACTCTTTATGAAATGAAAGCATCTTTGTCATTATACCACTATTCACTATTTAGTGAATTGTTCTAAAACTTTAGGCCTCAAAAAACTGTGTTTCAAAAAATTTCCGCCTGAATTTATTTTATTTTATTTTATAAATAGATACTTATTGGCAGTTTTCATTTTTAAATTAGGATTTTAATTAAAATTAAACCAATAACTAGTGACATTTATATAGTGGTTTATTGCAATTTAAAGTTCTATACTTCTTAAAAAAAAAAATACTTAATTATAATGAACTGACCGTGAATTGATATTCAACGGGGATTTTCAACTTATAGTAAAATAACAGACACGTCATAGAAAAACGTGGTATAATACACCACAGCAACACAGAAAAATTTAATATATGTTGACATTATAAAAAAAAAAGTATTTCTGCAGATTTATATATCTTAGTTTACAAAAATTTCCAAAACCAATTATCGAGTTATTCACCTAATATCATTATAAATGTCACGTTGTTGTAAGAATACCTACTGAAACAAAAGGTAAAATTATTTCCAACGTATTATATTATTATATTCAATTTTTTGGGTAATAATTTTTAACAACTACACATAAATACATTACCTTTTTAAGACAATTTAGTTTCTTTCATATTGTCATGGTTAAAGAATACTTCAGTCATACCAAAATTTTATGGAAATAGGTTTATTTGATTATGTAGTTATGTATAAGCATAGTCAAAAATATGAACGCATCTGAATGAGAATAATAGCAAGGTGTTAAATTAATAGTGCTCTCATGATTTTTATCCTTGTCGTATTAGTCACATTCTAAAAACAAGTGAAAACAAACAATTGACTGAGTAAATTGTTGAAATACCATGTATAGACAGTGTTGATTACTCACATGTACCCATTCATGTCACACATACATAAACAGTGATGTTTACAAAAAAATGTTTCAAAGAAAAGTTGTTTATATTTTGATAAGAAATATTTTACATTTTTTACATTTAAACTTTTGTCCTAAGATGGATCCTAATGATCTAAGACCCAATTGCCCTATGTTGCTAATTTACGAACTCGACCTCACTTTTTACGTCCTGAGGGCGCTGTAAAAATTTCAGCTTGTTATCTTTTTTCGTTTTTGAGTTATCGTGTTCACAGACGGACGGACAACCGAAAATGAACTAAATAGATAATTCTATGAACATCGATACCAAAATTTTGTTCGTAGCATCAATATTTTTAAGCGTTACAAACTTGGGACTAAACTTATTATACTATTTACATTTCATATATACATGGTATAAAATATACTTAATTCTATTCTATTTCAATAGGTTAAATGTTTTCGACATTCGATTTTTATTTAATGTCTTTTGTAATATAATTGTGCTCTGTGGTATTTTATTGCATAAAAATGTAAAATCAGCGAAATTGAGAAGTGAAATCAATAAGTAACACGCTCTCTACATTTAACAACTACAGCAACTTTTCTTGAAATACTTATCCTAACTAAGTTTATTAATAGTACACGTAGAGAAAAATTGGAAAAACTTTTCTTAATTTCAGCGTTATAGCATTCACAATTTCGGAAACAAACTTAAGCAATTTAATGCTCTGAGATTTTCATAGATTTTATCCGAACAATAAAAATAAAAGTTTCGCGTTTCGCAGGCATGGTCACGTTTTTGTTATAATACTAAAGAGGCAAAAACAGGATCAATGTTTTGAGAAATCGAATTATATTCCTTTCACTCTCTTAAGATTTACAAACCGACAACCCGAAGCTATCTATCATTTTTAACTTTTTATCTTTTATAGTTTCGGAGAAAAGGTCTGGAAATTTTTCGTACGTCGGACAAATTTTATTTGGTTTTTTGAAATTCAAATACTCCTAAAATAGTTTCAATTCAGTTTTAACGAACTTTACTAAGAACATAACAAGTATCTTGCCTCGACTTGTATTGCTCGCTTACGAACTCAAAGTCTCTGTTTACATCCTGAACACGATTTTGGAGTTATTGTGGCGACAGACCGACAAACAGATGGACAGACGGAAATGAACTAATCAGATGATTTCATGAGCTTTTACAATGAAACTTTGTTTGTAGTATTTTATTTCTTATTTCTAAGTATTAAAAATTTGAGACTAAACAGAGACTAAACTGTACTCCTGATATAAAATTACTGTCATCTAATTAATAGGTATTGTCCAAATTTCTCGTACGTATTATCAAGCTAAAATTATTTACTAGATTCGAACCACAATTGCAAATATTTTTAAGTTGGTTTTTCATAAATTTTATTTGACCAATTTAGAGAATGAAGAGTTCGTCTTATTTTTATGTTAATGATCATAACCGTAAATCTATAAATATATAGGAGACTTTCTATAGATATAGATAGTCACTCATCACGATATCTCTGGAACTATAAGACCTAGAGACTTGAAATTTGGCAGGAATATTTCTTTTGCCAAGTAGAGGTCAGCTAAGAACGGATTTTACGAAATTCCACCCACAAGGGGGGTTGCGGGGGTGTTCATGAATAAAAAATTCATATTTTTCAATTATGGCTTTTAAAAGTTCAAAACTTGGTCAGAATGTTTTAAATTACATTTAGAAATTTTTTTAACCTTCGGAGGGTAGAAAGGTGTAGCGAGAAAGTGGGAAGGAAATATCGAATATTTACAAATATACCTAAGTGGGTATCAAATAAAAGAGCATGACGTGTACATTACAAAACTGTTATCCAACGCAAGGAAATGTGGAGGGAGGGGTGCAAGTGGGGATGTTGCCCAGCAAAGCGGGTAGTTCCCAGCTAGTAATTAAATAAGTTCAATTTTTGTTAAATAGGAGCGTACTGATGTTCTGTTCATGTTACTAAAATAATGGATAATAATATTTTAAAATATTAAAATGAACATATTTTCAGTGTTGGAATAAAATTTCGTGTGCCTATATAACTTTCCTTTTATATCATTATTTAAGTTTGTTCCGTTTTGGATGTCTTTGGGAAACAACGATGTGTATAATTCAAAATGTAAATCCTGAAAATTTCTTTGTTAATTGATTTTCATATTTTACTTTGATCAATTTACACTTCTAAGATTAATATATTTTAATAATTCAATGGGAAGAATAAGAACTGGTTGAGTATAATATTACTATCAGTAAGTGCGTGCCATGTTCTACGTTTCATAATAATACACTATCAACCTCAATTAATTGTCAAAATTTTCCATGATGTTGAGCTTACAACAGACTTTAATCACCCCTTGCTGCTTTGTACTAAAAGTCCAAAAAGTGAGAAATGTAAAAGCGTACAAAAATTATTTTACTACAAATATGTTAGGATCACTCAAAAGTTTATTTATATTTGATTACAAATGAACTATAAAAAGTTCTCGTACGAGTTTTTTGGACCAAGATATATGCAGTCACGATTTTCCAATATCGTGTTCAAATTCGATTTACAAGCAGCACGCTCACATATAATCTATTGGCCACAAAGCGTAGTCGATGATTTTTTGTCAAAAGAGCAACAATTTTTAGGCGTTCGCCTTCAGATAAATGCCGTTGAATCATCTCATTAAAAATAATTACGCATTTATAAAACAAGATACAACAGAAAAAATTATATGAAAAAGACCTAATAAACAAAAGAGAGAAAGAGTGACAAACAAAAGCAATAAAAATAGAGCAATAATGAACGCAAGACACGATACCTAACTGTTCAACTGTAGTTAGTAACTTTACTAAACAAAAAGGTCCTACGGGAACTTTTTAAAGCTCATTTTCAAGAAAAAGAAACTTTCTAATTATCTTAACAGGATTGTTGAAAATTTTTTTAAACTTTATCCAAAACCAAACAGCAGAGGGTGTAGAAAATTTTGGAGCAAAAGATTCCAAAGCTATGAAGCATAAGTTTTCAAAAGGGCATGATGAGATTTTAGATTAAATAAAAGGAAAAATTCTGTTTTTTGAAATGTTTCAAAAACGAAAAGTGGGAGAGTAAAGTTATTGCAAAACAATATGTCAAGACATAAAAGCAGGTTTGAGTTTGCAAATGGTATGAGAAAAATTTTTAAGTTTGCAGTTACAAGTTTCAATTTTGCTTTGAAATATCTTGGTCCAAAAAGCCCAAAGAGTGATTTTCCATAACTTATTTTCTAGAAAATTAAACAACTTTTCGAGTGGCCTCAAAAAATCTTTTGTAAACTAATTTTTAAAAATTTTGTGACGCTTCTAAACTACATAAATATCTTAGTTATTACATTTTCTCCGTGCAAAGCAGCAAGAGCTAACAAAAATGAGTAATAGATTTCAAAACTAGAAAGTACAAGTTTTCAAATGAGTTATTGCGGTTCCAAGTTTGATGATTATTCGCAGAAATACTGCTGTTTGAAATTTTGGTCAAATTTTGTGTAAAAAATGTTTCTTTAAAACTTTTGATGAGTGTATATCCTTTTACCTCATTATTTAGGGTTCATAATGCGGTAAACACAAACAGTGCCCATATGCTTTTATGGGTTTTACCATATATTATAATTTAAAATGTTGAATCCAAGAACAGTTAAGAACATACTTAGAATATTTTGTATTCGTTGTAATAATTATTTCTTAAAGTTTATCTATTTATGGTGTGTTCTATTGTTTTATTACAAAAATTAATCTCATGAGTGAATAAGTAATTCCTTAAGCAGATATTACTTCATACAATATCCACCCACTATTGTTTTAAATCCTTTTGATAATAATATGAAAGACAAAATCATATAGTAAGAGTACATTTAGAGAGGAAATTCTGTAGAGTAATTTGTAAGAAAAAGCGAAAAAAGTTAATTATTATATTTGAGTTCACCAGTTCACAAAAATGCGCTTTTGAATTTAACATGTTGTTATTATTATACATAATTCGATGAACATAATATACCTATATTCTTGGATAGTGTAATGACCTAGACATTTCTATTTCTAATTTATTTTATTCAAGATTAATTAGATCCACTGGCAGTTAGCATATCGTTTATGTTATTTTGTTATAAATTGCATTGCTTTCGTTAGGATAATAAATTACATTACCCTCACGATTGTGGGCAAGACTACATCATATTAAGATTGTTTATATTTATTCTCAGCAATTTTTGTTCGTGAGGGCAAGCCCTTGTCATAGCTCATACATCACCGAATCATTGGTGTAACTGTTTATACAAATAAGGTTAGCCGTTTACAAGCCTATACTATGAAACAAATTGCGTAGTAGAAAGCTGAAATTTATAAAGGAAATCACAAAATTATGGTAAAAGCATCAAAAAAGTAATAAAATACTTTTTTTCCTTGGTTCATCGATATGATTCAAATGTATGTCCATCAGGCGCTCAATGAAAATATTAGAATATTAAAAAAGAATCACTTAAGCATCTATTGCGTCAAGCTTTAGGTTCATATCTATTTAGGTCACAAATGGTTAACTTGGAGAAAAAATTTACTTTTTACCTATCAGAGTACTGAGAAAAAGTTTCAACTTAAAAAAATTTCCTATTTTGAAGGTAAACTTAATTTTTTCATTTCTAGACTATGCAAAAAACCGCATTACTTCACACAGATAATATAATTTTACAGAAAAATATTTCTTCTCTATGTGTTTACATACTATATAGAGTTAAAACTTATCCACATACTCCTTTTATTTGAGAAACACACATTCCATATAAATACCGAAAATTTTACACACATTTAGATATCCGGAAGCTGTTAACACAAAATTGATAAACGTTTTACAAGAAATAAGTAAATCTTCAAATATTTATTATAACATTAATTATAATGCGTAAACGCATGATATTTTAAGCCCCGTAGGGGGAAATTTAAAAATTTATTATAATTAAATTAATGAGTTAGGTAATATCTTAAAACAAATAATAAAATTTTATCAACATTCTATATTCAACAGTTTTTTCAATCTTTCTGAGACTGTGATTTTGTTCTTTAATTGGTTGATCCACTGTTATGAATTATTTACTAAGTATATTTTGTTGTTTCTTACGTATAAAATGAAGTGAAGTATCTCTTGCAGAGTGTTGAAAGCTTTTCTTAATAAAATAGTAAATCCTTTTTCGAGAACAAATAGTTCCGTACCTTTAAGGTCTATAGATATAACTTTGTTTTTTTTTTCTTTTCTTTTTTTTTGTTAAGCATGAAATTAATTTATTTCTTATACGTGTGTGGCTATCAGTACCGTGACCCTGCTTTTTGTCTAATCCCAGAAGATTCTTTACTTGTACTTATGGCAATTGGTTTTCGATCAAACTATTCAATCTGGTTTTCCTTGAAGAGTAGGCTTGTTTCAATGAGTAGAAAATAATTATTTCTACTTTTATTTGTCATTTAAATAGCATTTTATTATTTAAATTATTGTTTGTTATTTTTATGAAAGGTAAATCGAAAATAATTTCTTTATTATTATCATATGTTTGTAAAATTAAAACAATTTTAAATGGATTTACTTTTTTAAGTTGACTCAAATGATATAATAAATATCATATTTTTTTTGGAAATTTTATCACTCTGTATATCGAAAACAGTCTGTATAAAAATCGTTCGAAAAAGCATAATTGAAGAAGACAATTTAAAAAGAAAACTTGTTTAAAAAACAAAATTTAAAAATAAAAAATAATTAAGAAAAAATTAAATTTAAGACAATTGAAAAAAAAAAATAGTTTTCTGTATCTTTAAAAAATTTCTATACTTTCATACTTCCTATCAAATTTACTTCGAAAGAAGCAACTGATTTATTTATATAATTCATCTTATAGTTTTAACAAAAAGGGGTAGTCGATCATGGGGACTGTCGATCACAAGGGAAACTGAAAACTTTGGAATAACTGGTTTTTTTTTTTTTTTTTTTTTTTTTTTTTTTTTAATTTTTAATTAATTATTGTATGAATAATTAAAATTTTATAATTTGTAAAATATTATGATGAGGACGTTGCATTGCTGACGCAAATTCATACGATTTTACCCTACCAAAAATAGTCTAGCATGCCTATAAACATTTTTTCTTCAAGAATTACAATTAAGACAAATAATAAAAGCATAATATACGCTGACATTTATTCAAAAAAAATTTCTCAACTTGTAACTACTATAATGTATGGAACCATTCTTATATTCGAATTTTTCCCGTTGCCACTTTGTATACACTTTTATTTGGTACACATTTTTATTCATCACTTTCCTGTAATGAATAAAAAGTATATAGATCATCATAAGGCCATTTTTATTCAAAGCTCATAGCTCATTTATATACTATTTATAGTTTTTATTTACATATACAACATACCTTAAAGGTATTATTTAGGTTATGTTCTTCCTAGTAAGTAGGTACTATCACAACATACCTAAATCGTGTTTATGTACACCTACTTTTATTTCAAATGAAAATGTATACAAATCTCTCGTTAAATGTGTAATTTCAAAGATAAATTTTTATAGTAAAATACGCTTTGGCTTGGAATTTTTATTTTTAGGGTATAAATAGTTTTAAATTAAATAGAAAGCATGGAAGATTTAAATAAAAACCATGGTTTGAAAAATTATATACTTGCTTTGATGCTGTCGCGTCGGTCTATATTAAACATTCTTATATTATTTTCAAAACAAATTTTGGTTTTGTGAATGAGTGAGTACAATAACAAATGGAACACATTAACACATGTTTTTTGTACCAACTATGCTATTCGTACTGTGCATGAGTTTTATTGGAGGCGTTTCCATGGTAACGATACACTACTTAATATATATACTTAATATAATTGCATGGATGCATATAGTTGTGTGGATTGCATTTATGGCTAACATTGAAAATCTAATATTATTGTCTAGCAAATATAAATAAGTAATTATGATAATTTACATTTAAAAAATAATATTTGTGCAATTTGGTGTCTTATTTTCACAATTTATTAATGCAACAAGTTTAGTAAATAGTTATTTTTCAATAATTTTAATTTGACATTTACTATAACATTTACATGTAAAGAATTGCAAATTAGTCATAACTGCCTCCTTTAATCCCAAAATATTACACTTGAAGCACTGTCGTCGATTTTATAGTCCCTACCATGACTATACACACAACGAATAAGATATAGAAGGATCCGATGTTACCTACTTTAATCATATGACCTAAAAATATTGAAAGAAAAAATTAAAATTAAAATTAATACACTAAAACTCGAAATTATTTGTCGCGAGAGAAAAATTAAGATGCAACGAGAATAAATAAACAAAACTGTATTCTTCAAGAATACCTTCTACTTTAGAAACGAGATGAAACCAGGTAATAGAAAGCTTTCAGCTGTTAAAAATAGACGACAGAATACTTTTACAAGTCAAAGCAATACCTTACTATTCTCGTCGGATTTTACGGCAATACCACCGATTATAGTAAAGGTTCTATAGCAAAAAAAAAATTGTAGCTCCAAAAAATTTGATCTTGGATTAAAAAAAGTTGGCGGAATCTTGACATTTGGATTCGTAAATTTTCGTACATTTCACCTTTGATGAAATTTGGGTATCCTTGGCATAGCTGTTTAACTTTTTATGCTTTAGTGGTTTCAACGTTAGCGTAGTAATTTAAATTTTATTTTCTAGAATACTTTTAATTTGTTTTATCTGCAATAAGCCTACTGATAAAAAGCAAAACTGCTTGATTAACAAGATAATGCAGAACCAAATTTTATACATAACAAATTATTCAAAAACGTTCTATAACCTTTTCTTCATTTCGTAGATATAATATTCTTCGAAAATAATAAACCAGAACACAATTTAAGACCCCAAACTACAATTCATAAGTTTTTTGAGACCAATTTAGACGAAAATCTATCAATTTTCTATTACTTTTGTGCATGCTCAGCGCTTCCCTTCAGTTCAAATAAATTCGGTGGTAGGATTGTTTATGACGTGAATCAATCTTAAAAGAACGGAAGGTTGATTTGCGGAGGGACGTTTCTAAGGGAAAGCTGCTTTAACGATATTTCTATGGCTTTGAACTTCAACACAGTCTCTACAAATTGAGCATGCAAATTGAAAATTGGTTTGTAGGTTAGGGTTAGTTTTAACTTTCCAGCCTACTTACCGCGCTTTTATGTAGAGAGTTCATGTGTTAAAAACTTGAAAATACCATAATCCCGTTTCAATAAAGAGAAATCTTTTAATAAGACATATTTATTTAGCGAGAAATATGACTTTAGTCATGAAGCTCCACTGTTCACGGGTTTTTTTAGCTTCACTAGTTTCTGTGGAATTTTATTTTAAAACTTTTAAACACCTGGTATTTTGCAGTTTGTCTGAAAGTGAAAAAATTATTATCTTTAAATATCAACTAAGGACACCGAGATTTACTGTGTTTCATAAGTAGGTAAGTTTAAGTACTTATAAATTAAGCCTAAACCAAGCGGACGTAGAAAAATAGTTATTTTTAAAATTTTAAACTTATCGTTGTGTACTGAATTTGGTACATAGCTCGTTGCATATTTTTAACCCCCGAACTAAAAAAAAGGAGTGTTTAACCGCTATGTGTGTGTGTCTATGTGTGTGCCTGTCTGTGGCATCGTATCGCCTAAACGGGTGACCCGATTTTAATTTTTTTTGGTTTCCTTTGAAAAGTAATTTGACGGAGAGTGTTCTTAGTCAGCTAGGTTTCAAGTGCGAACTTAAGTCGATTTTGATACATTTTAAAGCATCACTTAAGATAAACCTCTGTTTTGTATATACTCAACAAAGAGCCATGAAGAGAATCACATGTTGTTCTAAATAATGCAATTTTTTATAAATAAATGTACGCAATCAGTATTTTCCATTCGATAAAATGTTTTATAGCTATAAGTATAAGAATGTTATTTCGATAAGACCTTGTTGTTGTTGTTGTTGCAATGATAACACCCATAATACAGTTGTTAAAGTTGAATAAACGTTAATCGCTGCACTGATACCATTTCTGTTGATGTGAATTCAATATGCTTTTTGAACGTTAAGTATCTACTTACATTGGATTTAGAAAATAGTAAAAACTGTACACTATTCAACTGTAAGAATGCATTGAACTTTCCTTTATCAATAAATGCAAAAGATAGCACTTTAGAAAAGTTAATGGTTCGTATGATATTGGAATCGAAAATTGGATATCTTCAGCAAGAATAGAACATTATTTATCAAGAATGCATTAATACTTTTTATTAAGTACCTACTTGCGGTTTTATTTTGAACATCGACACAGAAAATACTAGATCTTGCTAGTACTAACCTGCACCTGGAAACCATTGGTACCTTCAGTAAGCAAGTTTCCTAAATCTAAAATTGATCATTTCAGACATAACTATAGGCTTGCAAAGTTTTTATCAATTGCTCATTTTGAAATTTTCAACCATCCCATCCATTATTAATTCTAAAAATTAAATTTTAATTTGGAAATTTCTATTAAATCTTATTTTTGAATAGATCTTATATACAATTTCATTGTTTGATCGCCCAGTTTTTGAATGAAGATGCTTTCGCGGGAATCTAATTCGCTAGGGTTTGATACTGATTTAAAAGTTTTAAATTGGGTTTAATGTCAATTTTATGGTTGTCTTCGACAACGTGTGTGGATACAAATGATTTTTCTATTCTACCAAACCCTACTTAGTTAATAATCCGGTGGTGATAATTATGCAGTTTTACGTTTACCCTGAACCAAAAATATTTCAAAAATTTGAATATGTGTACATTTGCTCATGGAAAACATAAGCGTAATTCATTGATGAATTTTTCAAATAGTAATTTACTTAGATTTCAAAACTGGGTTAAGCTATTTGGGCAAAACTAAAAACTTTTCCTACTCAAATAATTTTTAAGTTATTGTGTCATTTATAAAGCAAAATCAAAAAAGCTACTAGCCATGATCAATACTTTTTCTAAATTTAAATTGAATATTTATAATTATAGTATAAAAAAATGTATTTAAAAAAATGTTAATATCCTGTTTCTATTTTTTTTAATATATCGTAAATGATACTTTAAAATCCCATAAACAACACATGAACAGAAAAATAATTATATAATTTAATAAAAAAAAAAGTACTTACGGAAATAGTATTTTGCATGCGACATGAGTACTTACACTTAGAACGCGCATATAACGTGAGTATAAGAATTATAAACTACTTAGTATATATTTAATAATGTGTCAACCAACTTTCATTATACCAATGATTTTTTATTACCAGCTAACCCAATAACAAGCAACATTTTATTAAATTGAATAAAAAAATTAATAATATAGTTAGTTGTATAAGGCTTAAGCTAAAAATATACATTCCTTTAGGTAAAATATTTCCTTTAACGCTTTTGGATGGGTTGTAACAAAACCTTTACGCTATCTTTAACGGAAACTACAATCCAACCAATATTGTTTCGAACCTGGATGAAGACTGTTGAGCAATGGCCCAAGCTTAGAAACTACGACTGCTCCATGTTTTGTATTAACATTGAATGATTTTTTATCGTGTTAATTTTAGTTTTTACCCAGATAAATTTCTTGAACACGATAATCTGATATTTTTCATGTATAGTAAGAAGTGATAATTAATTACCTTTTATCGGACTCGGGAGCACGGCAGTGCCCCCATTAAGTCGAGCGCGAGGCAAACACTGCCGTACCATCCTTTACTGGAACCATTTCGCCGCATTTTCAGGCCCCTATTTGAGAATCTCTGGATAAGACCCGAACGCAGAAATTGCCGTCATCCAGTAACCTATAATCACATACTTATAATCCAAAATTTCAAGTCATTTAGTTCCGAAGTTATGCGAAAGCAAAGTCGCATTTATGACACTCACTCACTCACTCACTCATGATCAACAGAATAGAACTAGTACTTCCCATAAACTCAGAGAGCTGAAATTTGGTACAGAGTTAGAGTTTAATTGCTGCATAAAGGAAAAACTATTAAAACTAAGAAAATTGAAGATCTGGAGTATCTGGTGACCCTGAAAAAAATAAATAAATATGCCCACGTTTCTACAAAAAGAAGTAAAATCCCACCAAAAACATTCTGTAAAAAACTAGCCAAGTCTCGATGGAGCTGCTTGTTTATCTCTAAAAAGTAATGAAATCTATATATATATATCTATATTATAGTTATATCTATATATATATATCTATATTATAGTTAATGTTATAGTTAATGGTGTGTGACTTGGCCGTTGAAGGGTACACAAGGGTACAAAACCAGGTGCTCCATTGCACCAATCTGAGACAACGTCCACGGCCAAGTCACACACCATTAACTATAATAATAAGGAAATCGCTGTAAGGAACCTTAGACTTGGCACGACTTTGTATAGATTTCATTACTTTTTAGAGATAAACAAACAGCTCCATCGAGACTTGGCTAGTGTTTACAGAATGTTTTTGGTGGGACATAGATTTCTTGTTAATAGATGAGTACTACGTAGTATATTCAACACACTTTTTTTCCACAACAATTCTTTGAAATATTTTGATTTCTGTAAGAAAAATGATCTTGTTCACTTTGACTTTTTTTACTTTGGGCAAGAGATGATAGGTCAAGACCTGTTAAAACAAAGCCTTGATTTACAAATGTTGAGAAACAAGCGCTTTTTACATACTTGGGTAATTTTCAACTTCAGCCCATTCTTTGCTCAGAATTTTCTTTCTCTTCAGCACCTTCCGATTTTTCTTGTACAAAAAAATTTTTTTAAGCTTGTACAATATTTTTACGTATTGACTTAAATTTATGTAAAAAGGTTTATTTGTTTCTAGAACTTGTGATCTCAGAAAATTTCAATCGAATTAGAATAGAATTTCTCCAAATCAAGTGGTATTAATAGTACTCATTTACATTACTATACAGTCATAATCATAGTGTATTAGCTAATTCTCCTTTTTATTTTTTATCTTCAGATAGATGCTGATTTGGTGCCAGTTTCAAATCCAAATTTTTATTTTGTCCAATATCAGATAATCCATAGTCCGACATCCTTCAAATTGCAGTTGTGTCGGACGATTCGATGTTTCGTCAAGTGACATAAGATTTTTCAATCTTTTTTGTTGTGTTTTCGTATTAAAATTAGAAAAAGCAAGGTCAATTTTAAGCTTTTGGTCTGCTTACCCGAGCTTCTAAGGGACTGCGCCTACAAAGGACTTTTTTCAAATACCTACTTTGAAAAAATGTACGCGAGTTCTATCTTATCATTAAAGCGATAAATATAGGAGAATTAATTAGTCTCGAGAAGACTGAACAAAATTAGATTTTTATTCAAATTCTATTGTTTAGGTAGGTACATAGTAATTGTAAAAATGTAATTGTAAAATGAATGTTATTTAGAGTGTATAAACTTACAATCCGAGCGCTTGGACTAACTAAGCCAACTAAGAAAAATGTTACGTTAGGCATAAATTTGTAAAATGGAACACCTAAATAAAATTTTTATTCTTGTGAAATATTAGGAAAATAAGATTTTTCTATGGCGTCTGTACTGTAATAATAATTTTAAGATATAAGATACTGATAAAAAAATGGAAATTAATGTAAAAGTAATTTGAAAAGTTGTCGGAAAATTGTGTAATATATAAAATTTATATTAAATAACTTTTCAGAAAAATAAAATCTATGATGACATACATATATATTTTATTCTTTGGAACAAACAACTGTGGATATTAAATTAAAATTTTTGGTATACGGTTGTTACAACCATCAATTCTTCTTTTTCACTCATCAACTACTGCTGAAGAAAAATTATTCTTCATTTTATAGGATATCGTTTCGTACATAAAACAGCAGGTCTTATAAAAAGTTTAAATGTCGATTTATGCTTAGAAAAATTAAAATCGAATTCAAGCAAAACAATTCGTAAACTTTTATTTACAATTAAAAACTTAGATAAAAGAAAAAGATTTGTTCTGAAATTTTTAGAAACATTGCGGCGAGGTTCCATTCTTACTTATCGAATGAAAAACTTTGGTAGTATTACATGTTATTGTTTTAATATTAAACTAGTTGTGTGGTTTTTAAATGGGAATTTAATCTTAAATAATAAATATTATACTCAAAAACTTTTACCAAACAAAATATTAAGAAAATTTTGGATAGTGTAACGACAATTTACCCTAAAATTTTTAACTTTTAGAGCTTCTAGCTCATTACAGTTGTCAAATAATTTCAAGACAAAAAAAAATATTGTAAACGTAATTTTAATTTTAAATTAGGACAAAGTGAGCTTTTATTCTTTGTCTGTAAGCTCTTACTATGGAATAAAAAATTTTTAGAATTGATTACTATATCAGCAACCATATCCTGACCAGCACATATCAAAATTTTCATAAATCAAATATGGAACAAGAAATGTTTATTGACATTTTGGCTACGATATTTTTGATTTACGATGGCTTTATAAAACATGTCAAATAAAATCATAATAGACAACATTTTTGTGACAGCTAAATGCGATAAATGACGAAATACGTCCATTAAGGTTTGATATCAAGGTCATATAGGGAAATCTATCCGGGTTCCTTGTTAGGGCTCAAATAGGAAAATTTAAAAGAGTAACTATGACGTATCTTTTCAAAACATGTGGCCCGGATCCGGTCCCTTTTATGATCTTGGTCTTGATATCATAAACAAATTCTATCAGATTACCAAATTCTGGAAAACACATGGTGCTGGTCAGGGCGCCTTGTCAAGTTCAAAGCAGGTTTTTAACAAAGAGTCTTCTCAGAATACCAACTTTAGATTTGAATGTTGCTTCCCTATTATAGTCCCGGTACAGGGGACCGTATATTAGGCTAAGATATAATATGATATTTAATTTAATATCTAAATAAAACTGATTTGCCACATGTATGATTAGTCATAACTTGAGAATGCTTTTTGTTATGTTTTGTACGTAATGTAATATGCATACGTTAATTGATCGCCTGGATTATGCGATTTAACGCTTGTTGAATTTTTTGTTTGGAGATATTTGAAGACAAAAGTCTAGCTACACTAACTGTCCTCAAACCATAGATGACATGAAACTAATTATTTAAACACATTTTATTTGCTTAAAATCCACTTTATTTGATCGAAATTTATCCAAAATTTTGGTAATTTGATTTCATTTTAATATTTAAAAAGAAAAAAGAAAAAAGGATAACATTCTAAATGGAAGGCCCTTAATTCAAATACGCTCATCGATAGAATATTTCCCCTTTTTGTTATACTAGTACAAAGCACCAAAAAAGGAACACATTCCAAAATAGCCTTGAAAATGTTCCAATGGGATGGGAGTAAAGTTGATGTTTAGGGGGCGGACTAAGCGAGAACACGCAGGTTCAAGGATAGCATGTGATATCCCTATTGTGCGTAGTACCTGGAGCGGATGAGTGAGGTAAGTTAAGTTCTGTACATGAACCAATGATTTACTAAATGAGTAAATAATAATAATATAAATGAATTTATGGAATTCATTTAAATGAATCATTATCACGAGCGAAGCCGTGGCAATAAGCTAGTACAGTCATAAAAGGAAAATGACAATTTGGTACATTATAAATGACGGCCTGGCCTAATAATAAATCGGTGAAATTCGTTCTCTTGGAATTAAGATACGAATATAACGGTTGTTTCGCTATGATCCACCTCCTCTTACATGTTTTGGAAAGATTGAAAGTTACCCGAATATCTAATGTTAATTAAGAGGAAGTAGACCTTAAAATTACTTTTTTATAGGATATCCGCGTTTTGATTTTTTCTATCGTTGTTCAACATAATTTTCGAAAATGTTAAACAGGTATATTTTATTTATTTTTATAATTGAAATTTAAAAATAAATATGAAAACTTATATGCAGTTTATGTTATAGAAGATCAAAGTTACGATAATTATTCAATTAATTTTCAATCAACTAGTCTTAATTGAAAATCAGTCACACAAAACTTTTCTCGCAAGTTTCATCTCATACCAACATAAGTTATATCTTCATAACTACGATTTCTTCTACAGTTGATACGATCAATACGTAACATAAATTTTATTCAATTACACGTTAATAATGCAATTGTAAATTAAAAACTTTACAATTTATTTTAAATTCCTGCAATGATTTTATTAAAGAAATATTTTTACATAACACTATTTGTATCTTTCTGGGGGCTGCAGGCTAAAATCCTTTTTTCTCTAAAAAATTGAGTGTTTCCTTTAAGTTTTATTTTCAGTATGTAATTGGAAATAATTCTTAGTGTTATTTGTAGAAATACTGGCTTAAATTCAAACGGTCAAAATAATGAAATATGTTTTAGTAAAAAAAGGTATTTTACATACTTAATACCCGATATTTTGGAGGCACTTATTGAAAAAATTCAATTGAAATTAAAACATTAACTTAAACAAGGCTTTTGATCAGACTGTTGATTAGATTTCAGAGTGTCAGAAAAGTAATTAAAAAAAAAGAACAACAACAGCAAACAAGAATTATTCAAGATACAAATAGGTACCATTATTAGCTTCCCAGTGGGATAATTATTGTAATGAGTCCGATTTTGCAAATTGAAAATTTTGACATATCTCCACTCCAAGGCCTTTATAGTCGAGTAGTATGGTTTTTAAAAGGATGTATGTATGTATGTATGTATGTATGTATGTATGTGTGTATGTTCGGATTCAATTTTCACCTCGTGTATCTCGAGAACAATTGATGATATTAACATGGGACCAGTTTCATTTAACTCATGATTATGTAACTTAGACCTGAATAGATTTTGAGCAAAATCGGTCAAGCCGTTTTTTGTATCGAATGAAAAATTGCATAATTGTCATTACTATCACTTATTATTTATTATCACTTATACTTTATATGCAAGGGGGCAAAGACCCCTGAAATGAAAAAAAATGGAAAAAAAATCCACTGGGCTGTTAGTCAAGTTAGGAAGTTAGACAAATCAAATCTGTTACAAATTTATAATGAAACTGTGCAAGCGGATTTTCAATTCAATTTTTTTTTTATTCCATTGAACTTGTAAAAAAATAACAACTCTCCTGCACCAACATCTAAAATACACATTATTTTTGCTACTCCCGCTAGAAAATTCTTGATGAATATTAAAGCTCATTCGTCATGAAAGTGGCGGTGGGGAATGTTAGGACAGTTTACTATCGATATAATTTTAAGACTCGTCATGGTAAAGTCAGTTGCGGACATTACTACATTAATATTCTTTCTGCGATTATTGTTTTTTGAATAGCAATACCTAATATTCTTTTTTTCTAAAAAAACAAGTTGCTCAAACAACTTACGTGGCTATGCTGCTATGCCAAAAATATTCGTACCTTGTTTTCTTCTTTCATACGTTTCGAAATATACAACGTGAGACTTGCTGAGCGATATTATTTGATATACTATTATCAATGAGCTCACGCGAGTCACTACAAGCAGCCATTCTATTTCTCATCACTGATGGATACCAAATAATTTGAGCTTTTTATACAGTTGGAAGAGTTCAGAACCTTTCATTCTGTAACATTGATTCGCACTTAATGAATTATTCGCACACAATCATGGTTTATAAACGCCTTTAATAAATGTAAACGCTTGTAATATATTGTGTTAACGTTCTTTTTTTATTACTTATTACTGTGAATCGTGAAATGAATTAATTTGTAATACTTTGGTATCATTTTAAATAATAATTTAAAAATTATTTTTTTAATGAATCCAAAAAAAAATTGGTATGTGTTTATTCTGTTTAATGTGTCATGAATGATTGATTTAAAAAAATAATTTGTAAAAAATTTATGTTATTGACTTCTCAACATCAAACAAAGTTTACCTTGTATAAAAAACTATTTTATTGCCTGATTTTAATTAAACAGATTCCTTAAAAAAAAGGAAATAAAAATTACTTATTTACACAATAGTTGGAACACACTTTTTTTCGTACGTTGATTTATATGCTGGTAAACAGATTTAAGAACTCGAGTGTTCTCTAACTGATAATTGTCGATCAATTTAAAATTTAAAGAATATGTTCTTATAATACAAATTTAAAAATTGACTTTTCAACATTCACCCAAAAAAGTAAAAAGATTATTTTAAATTAAATACTTCTATTAGTAATTTCGTTGTGACCACTTTTCAAGTCAATGTCAATAATATAGCTTTTAAGTAATTAATGAAAGCGGTATTTAGTTTAAAATTCTTTATTATTTCATTGATCTGTGCTTTTTAATTAGCAAATATTTATTCGACAAGTTTGTTTCCTACAACTAAATTTTTGTGTTAGTAAGTTGCCACCAAAAAATTTTTAATTTTGCAAAATCAGAAAATAATAATTTTTTCACAGAATCTTATTTTTTTACAAAAACAAACAACAATCGTGCGAAAAAAAATTTCCCTTTACCAATATTACAGCTTTAATCCTTAAAGATTCGTCATGTATCGAATTTTAACAGGTGAAAACAATATATATACGTCACACATATATTACTGCTATAGCCATAATATACATACAATTTGCGCATAATTTGCGATCTCACGGGTAAACAGTGATATTTACGAAATGAAAATGCTTCAAACAGAACTTGTTTATTTATAAGAAACATTTTTTACATTTAAACTTTTGTTCTATCTCTAACGGTTTACAACGGACCCAAGACCCAATTGACCTATGTTTACAGTTATTACGATACAATTTCAGCTTTATATCTCTTTTCGTTTATGAGTAATCGTGACGAGAGATAGACGACAGACAGACGACAGACAGACAGGCAACCGGAAATGAACTAATTAGGTGATATTATGAACACCTATACCCAAATTTTTTTTGTAGCATCAATATTTTTAAGCGTTACAAACTTGGGAGTAAACTTAATATACTATGTATTTTTCATACATACATGGTATGATGAACTACTTATTTTCGAAATCTCAAAAAAATCACCAAACGTAATTATCTATGGCTAAAACTCTAAATATCTGAAATTATCTGCGTTAAATATCTTACATATTTTTATAATTTTGGATTATTTGATTCTAACTTAAAAATCAATATATACATTTTCTTTTTTATGGTATCTAAAACTTTGCGTGGAAAAGGGTTCATTTACGGTCAAGCATTGGGGTTCAAGAATTAATTCAATTAAATTAAATGTAAAAAAATAAATCAAATATATTTATTAGCAAATTATAATTAATTCCTAAACAAACGTCATAGTTCAAGTTAATAAAAGCGTGTTAATATTTACAAGGTACCAAATAATCATGTAGTATATATAAATCGCTATAATAATATTAAATAAAATAAAATAATAAATAAAGTAAAATAAAACCAATAATAAAATTCAATGTATGGAAAAAAAAGTGTTACAATAGGTAACACACAAAACCGAAAAATAAAGAAACAATAAAATCTTATAATAAAAAATATTGAAACCCTCATACAACCTCTGTGTAATATATTAAAATATTATCGAATAAGAAGTCATTTTTATACATCATGTTATTTAATTTTGTCTTTTGGTCTGGCTGTCTGATACCATAGTGAAAATAAATTTGGAGAAAATAATGAAAGTATCGATATTTTAAACATATAAAGTTTAGCGTTTGTATAAATAAATAAATTCGTACATTGAATTGAGAAGAAATTCATTCCCAAAACAAGTATAAAAAAGCATACTGTATTATTTCATAGTTTAAGAATCAAATAATATGTGTGGAATAGTGGCTGGGCCCATTACACTATTTAGAGAGACTTATATTTTTCTGAAATTTTAGATTAAAAAAAAAAGTGTTGATATTTAATTTCAGTATAATAATGATATAATTTATTCAAATAATATCCAAATATAACATTTATTAATAACTATAAAATCTTTGGAAATATTCAAAACATATATCAATTTATAATAAAGATTTGAAAAAACAAATTGGCGATACAAAATATCACGATTTATAATTACATATTAGCCATTTGCAAATATTTCAAAATATTAATATATGAAAAGTATTTACAAAAGTACAAATCATAATATACCCTTTTTTTTTAAATATTATGTAGCACGGATTTCTAATATCCATGATCAATAAATAATCAGTAAAATTAAGAATGTTATGGTTGTACAATAATTTATACATATCTATGAAAGTAAATATAATAATCTATGCTGGCGTTTATATATAACCATACATTTAATAGTAATCAAAATGTATGCACAAAATATTAATTTATTAATTCGATAATTCAATGTAAGAAAAGGAATTTTCTTAACTAAATAAAAATTAAAACATAAATTCAAAAAATTATTAAACTACGAATAATGGACGACAAAGTGATTCATCATAACTAAGATTTCAACGCCCAAAATAATTACAAGAATTTTGAAATATATGCGGTTCAATTTATAAAAAAAATAACACACAACGTTTTTAGAAACAAAAGGCGATGTGTAACCGCATGAACAATCGAATCAAAACTTATCGAAAAAAAATCAAAATGTACATATCATTTGGATACGAATAGAATTTAGGGTAATTTGTAATATCTAAAACTATTATTCCCCGGATATTCATTTTGCATATTAGAATTGCAAAAAGGCAAATACTTTGTGCTAATAATTATTTTTATTTCAGAGTAGAATTAATTTAAAAAAAATAAATTAATATAATCTGATAAATTACTTACAATTTAAAAATTATGTTCAGTTGTGGAATATTAAAAATAAGCAAGACCTTTATTGAGTGTATGTATCCTATTAATTTTTGAAAAGGTAAATTGTGGCGATAATTAAAAATTATTTTAGCAAAAACATGTTTACTCCAAAAAAATTTCCAATTAAACAGTATTGTGTAATACCGTGGATAAAATAATTGATGTTGAAGCCACGAAGAATGATCGACAAGTGATTTTAATTAAAAAAAAAATTGCACGTCAAAAGTAAAAACCAACTTAAAAGTAAGTCAAGGTTGGGAGTATCCTTTGCTCAATAGTGACCTCTTTAATTTTAGTTTTAAAATTCCATTCAACTTAATAAAAAAAAAAAAACTAACCATTTACGAAGCCTTCTCAAAGCCCCCTTAAGAATTAAGAGTAGATAATGGGGCCAATAGGTCGGATTAAGGGATGTAAGAGGGTTAAGGGTAAGGGCTACTGTCTGTTATACTGTAAAACAAGCTATATTGCACTTTTGAAGAAAGTTGGAATCATCCAGCAAAGAAGGTGGGGATATATCGATGCTAGTCGATAATTAATATAAATAAATAAACAAAATTTAGTTAAGTTCATCATTAAACATTTCGTAATTAGTTTTTTAAGATTCTAGCTCTTTGCATTGCAAACATAGAGTAGGTTCCAATTTATGTGTTCCCTCGCCGTCTCCTTGATTGGTCTATGTTCAAAATCAACACAAAAAGATTAAATAAATAGCTATAACACTAGAAGCAGAACTTTTGGATGAAATAATAATGTGAAAAATCGTTAAATCAATATACAGAGGTAAGAAAATAACTTAAAAATAATCATATAAAAGATATCATCACTTCATAGTAATAACAATACGTATATAACAATAATGTGAAAGTAAAAATTGGAAAAGAATTTTCCAATATCATAAAAACCCTAAAATGTATTCAAAACACGAAAATATTATACGTCTAAATAATATTGCAAATAAAAAAAAAACGAAACCTTATATGTGTTGTTACAAAGATATGTTCTCGAAAGCTAACGATGCATATTACGAAAATATGTTATGTTCTAAAAAAAATTTTCATACAGAAAAATATTAAGTATAGGTTAAGATATATAATATGTTAAGTTCACAGTTTTATATAGATTATGGGAAATAAAATAACTTTGAATTCGATTTGATAATGTTATACCTACATACAACTATTATATAAGTTTATATCTCATAAAATAATTTTAATTTTCTTTTTAAGTTTCTACAATTGTCAAGGTAGGTATTATTATTCTTCCTACTAATATTCGGGTATTACCAGAATGTTTGAGAATATGTGTACCAACGGACATAGATGTATATAAATGTTAACGCTTTATTAAGTAGTGCACTTTTTATCCTGAAATTTAAAAAGTTACTTAACCTAATATTAATCGTAAAATTCTTTCTAAAATAAAATTAGAAAAAACATAATTAGTAAAAAGAAAATTTTATGAAGTTTTTTCATAGTAACTTAGTGCGTGCCTTCATTCCTTTTAATTTTATAACCTAAGAATCGTATGCCTACATTTTATTATGAATTTATAGTGTCGACGAAGACAAATTTTTCAGAAAATATGCTCAGTTTGAAATATTTGTTTATCTTCCTGAAATAAACCTTACATACTGTTTTTTTTTTGTGGATCTAACAAACTGGGTATAGCAAGTGAAATTTACAAAATTTATTTCTAAGATTTAATTCTTGTAAACCGATTTTTGTAAACTTAGCTATAAAATGTTCTCAATGAAGTCGGTTTGACCGTTTAGGGGCCACGATACCACTGAGAAACGAATAGACGCACAGATAAACACTTTAAACTTATAACACTCCTTTTTTAATCAATATTAAAGTGATGGTCAAGGACATTGAGATGAAAAGAATACTTAGAGAGCTATCATTTTTTGGGACCAATTTTTGGAAATATTTTAATTAAAATTGAAATATTTTAGTTGACTTTGTTCTTTTGAAGTATTGTTTTGAATTACCTAATTATTTTACCATTTCACTTTTTCTAATTATTTTACCATTTCACTTTTTCTAATTATTTTACCATTTCACAACATCCAAGCAAAGAGTAAATGGAAAAAATATACTCTTTATAAGCCCATTCGAAGTCGAACTTGTATACTGTTTAGTTTGGCGGCCAAACATTATTAAATTCGTATATGTGATGTTTCTTTCCCTATAATCGTTACTGCTACCACTTTAAGACAATCCTAATTTCAAATTCGGAATCAGCAGGCCAAAATGCTAAGGAAACGATTGCACGTAATGAAGCACAACATAACCGGAGCAAATCGCACTTAGTTGATGTACCTATTCTTCAAATTGTTGCGCAGATTATAGTTATGGTAAGCTTTACAACATTCTTATCTATCTTTGGAAATAAGATCCTATATAAGTGAGCTCTTTTTTAAAAAGCGCCAAAATTTTTGAACGCTCCCGTAGACCTCAATTTGACAGATATTCTTATTTTTTGTTATTGCATTTTTGTTACTAATTAACAACTCAATGCGCATGGAAGAGAACGTTTCACTTATTTTCGTAGGTGAGAAAATTAAGCACCGAGACTATTTTAGTATAATATATGGTTACAGAAAAATATGATTATATTATAAAAATCATAAAGTAATCGTGAAGACTGTGTTTTTTTTACATGCACACATTTCAACAAAGCTGTAACAGTTTGTCGTAGAAAGTTTTACAAAATGATATAACGATTAATTTATTGTTTTCGTTTTGGAGAAAACAATATATTGTATCTCGTGCCAGCTAACATATACAAATTCAATTAATCATATTTTCATTCTGAACGGCTCTGTGTGTATCATATTTTTCACTAATAAGAAAAATTAGACATTTAAAATATTTATTACTTTGTTTTTTGATGATAGATTGTGTACATATAGTCTTCATGAAAAATAAAAATAAGTACACGACGCATATTTATTAAGGTCGTATAAATAAACATGTTTAAATTAAGCGCCTTTTATTTTTTGTTATGATATATTAAGATCAAATTTTTTATTTTAGAGCATTGATCATAAATGTTTTAAAATGTCTTTATAATACAGCAACTTTATTGTTTGAAAGTGAATAAATAATCCAAGACTATGACCTCGAGCGCCGAACGTTTTTAGTTTTTAAAATATAATTTATAAAAATTATTTTGGGGATATAATTTCGCGATAAAGTAACAAAATATATATTTTTACAATGCGCTAATTAAGCCCTTTCATTTGATACTCATCATAGTATTATAAAATTTAAATATTTTTTTAGTCCATGACTTTATGTCCTCTAGAGGGTGCCATATTCAATTTAATGTCATATGCCAGAGCCTTTAAGCTCTTTTGGTGTTAACTCATAAAATTTGAAAATAAATAATAAATATAGTATATGTTATACAAAATTTTGGCCATGATACACCGTTAAAATCATAACAAATTTTCGTCAACATTTTCTGCTTGTTATTAAATCTCATTAGAGCATCATACAATTATCTAAGACTTTTAAAATAATAATCCATTTAGAAAAACTGCCCATGGCTCGGGAAACGTCTAATATAACTTCTGGTTCTGTTCAAAATTTCATTTTTATTAGTGCTAATTGACAAATTTTGAAAAATTAATGTAATTATTAACGAAGATCTAGTTAATCATTCATATGAACGAAAATATTTGCTATAGGGATTTTTTTATTCACTATATCACTGCATTGATTCATTACGGTCATTAAAGAAAGGTAATACTTAAGACTATTTTCTTTTACTTTTTGTAGGAATGCATGACTAAATATAATTTTAGTCTAATCGGACTAAAAGTCTCTGACATGTTCATTGATTTTTCAAAAATTTCTATAAATACACATTTTTATCGGTAATAAAAATCATTATTATAACTTAATGATGGTGAAACAAAGGCAATATGCCACATTTAATTTATAGAGAAAAATGTTGTTAGGACTCCGTAGCCAAACTAACCAAACGCTGCTCCAACTCACACAAAATTTTCAATCCATTCGAAGAAGAAGATCTAATATCTTTTTTGCTATTATTTCACTAATGCGTACCTACTAGGGTAAAACGTTGTGCTTATTTAATATTAATGCACTCTATTTTGGCACTGCCTCTAAACCTCAATTTCAAATAGACCACTATTAATTTATTAATTAATTTCTTAGCATATTTTAAAAGTAATTAAACTCCTATAAATGCCAATAATTTTGAAAAGAAATCAACTTTTTCAAAATTGTTGAAGTTTTTCGAAAGTTATAGCAATTTTAAATGTGAAAATATATATTCAAATATTTTTTAAAAGAAGTTGTTCAATTTAAGCCTCATTCAAGCTTAGTCAATGGTTATATCTAAACGATTGGTTTGTTGTATGATGAAATATCTAAAATAGTTAAGAACATACGGTCCATGATCCAATCCAATGTAGTCGACTGAACCAATCTAGCTAAGTCTCCAGACATGACTCCAATGGACTATTTTTTGCGGGAATGTTTTATAAATGTGACATCAATAGAAGAGCTCTCCCTATAATAATATCTAATATAGATAAGGACACCATAATTGCTTTTAAAAATTCAGCTTGAGAATCCAGACCTAAGACTTGTCTAAATGTAGGTGCCTAAGATGATGGACAAAGAAAATTAATTTTTTTTTTTAGTTAAATAAACTAGGTTAAAAATGATTAAGTACGTATACTTTTTTTTAAATTCTGCATCCTTAGAAGAGAAGCGGATGGAGCGTTAAACACTGTCATCTGTAAATGTCATAAATTATGATGGTTTATTTTTACTAGGACTCGATAAACCATTAAACAGAACCTTCATCATCTAATAATTTCTTTTGTAACTTAAAATATACCTACTTAATATAATCCAAATATATTTAATTTTACACTTTTAAAATATCAACAGATCCAATACATTTTAAAACTCTAAAGTAAAATAATATTTGCAACATTACTAAAGTAACTGTAAATTAAAAGAGATGAATTTTTTATTTCAGCAGTTTACCTTACCCCCATAATTACGATCGTGTTATAATGATGTGCACTTTACCGATTCTTTCCATCATTATAAGCAAAAAAATTGCATTATAAGAAGTAAAATATTACAATTAACACATTAAAATAATTGTAACGAAATGCAATCTAGCGAAGTTTATTTAGCACGTCACATAATATATGTAACTTTATCTAGTATAGTGTTAGTATATTATATGTTTACATTATATGTGGTGTATATAATGGGTCTCTTATGCAGTATATATACTTCATGAATACATGTAGACCATATATGCTACATATTTGTGACAAAATTAGCAAGATTTTATGTACTAGATTGTAAAATAAAATTTACTTTATTTTACTTTGTACTCTACGTTTCAGGACAAATTCAATATAATTTGGCATCGAGATGAAAATCAAATATTTTAATTTTAAATGATAAAGAGATAAACTTTGACACTATATTCATTTTATGTATTTATAAAGTATCGTAATAAATATTATGAGAAGCTGTAAGTAGCAACAAGAAGTGAGGTGTAAGTGCTTTGTGATAATGTCACCCTAGTAGCTCAGTTGGTTAAAGATTAGTGTGTTCGATTTCCATCGTCACAACACAAATTAATTTACTTAATAGTTGTACTGGGCTAATGTACTGCATAGTATATGAATGAAGAAGGTGCATTCGGCTTCTCAAAATGACTGAGGAGCTGATAAGCCAAATTAGCTGCGGAAAAAGTGGTATCACACATATATAGTATCACAATGGGCTCTATAAGTATGTCCTTCGTGGACAGCCAATATAAAAAACCTTACCTAACCTAACTATGTGATAATCTGATTGAATGAAATTTGAATCCATAGCTACATAAACTTGCCTCCAAAAATAGATGCAAAAAAACAACATTATTGTGTTTTCCAAATTAAAAGCTGCTATAACAAGCCAAAAAAAGATTTATTACTGCAGCCAATATTCTATCAGCAGCAGTAAAAAAATTACTGAAAAATAAGTGAAAATAGTTTAATTACAACTAACGGATTTAAATGTTCTAATACTTTGCGTCGCCTAAATCTAGCTCTTCGTCTAAGGCGGTGTTTTCTTTGCCCCTTTCGATGTCTGTCCTATAGGCAAAATCAACACCACTCATTACGAAACTTTGTACTCGCACTTATGTGATTTGTTAGGGTTACATTTTTTTCAACACAGTCACCGCTTTAGTTGAGCACATTTGCTTGGCCACACAAAACATGCTCTTCTATTGGGAAATTGCTATTCGCCTCATTCAAGGAGTCTACCTGGACGTATTTTGTTTATAAGGTCGTGATCAGGATTGTTTTGAGGAAGTTCTTTGCTATTGTCGTTGAAATGTAAAGTTTTGCGAATTTTCTCAAATTTGCTCCATGGCCTGGTTTCCTGTATTAGGGATGTCCCGAGTATGGAACTGGAAGGTTTTGTTTTAGACTACTCTAGGTACCTATATACGATTTCTATAAAAAATAATACATTTATTGTAAGAATCATTTTCTAAATAGTTGTATGCTCTTCAAAACCATGGCCTTTCATTTGACAGCAAAAGCTACACACCAAATTAGTAAACAGCAAAATTTTTCATTTTTAAATAGTGTTCATTACTCGAGTGGCATGATAACACATCAAATTTTAATATATCTTCAAGTTCTCTTCTTTTACTTTAAAATGAGTAAAGCCAAAAATATGGTCAAGAACATATCAAGTTACATGGTCAAGTTACATGTTTGCAAATGGTCAAGTTGTAGGTTTGCAAATATTGTGTTTTTTTAACGAGTGGCTTTGTGTGTATATCTGTCTGTCTATGTCATTGTAGCACCTAAACGGATGAACCGATTTTAATTTTATTGTTTCGTTTGAAAGGTAATTTAATGGAAAATGTTCTTAGCTATGTCTCAAGTGCGAGTTTAGGGTTCCGTACACGAAACAAGTAAAATAGGCTATGATCCTCAAAATCGGTTCAGTTTGGAGAAGGCTATGAAGAAAAAGGTAATTTAACGACGAGTGTTTTTAAAAAAAACGGTCTTCGAAAAAATTGTGGGTTGTTTTTTTAAATTTTGTAAATTTCTCTTGTTCTGTCATATTACTTGACTATTATTGATCGTCATTGACTTGCAAAAAATGTAATGTTAAAGCATATACTTTCTTATAAATATGTAGAGGAGTAATTTTTCAGTATTTTATTGTAAAACTCCTTTGCTTATTCAGTATTCCTTTACTTTTTGGAAAATGAGTAGTGAGTAAAGAGTTTTATTCTAAAATGAGAAGTAAGTATATTCCATATATTATGACATCAGAATATCGTTTGAATTTATATTAAACACCTACTACAGAAGAAATACCTACGTAGGTAACATAAACTCCATAATGCTTCAAGCAAACTACCAAGGTATATACTCTTATTCATCCATACCTATACCTACCTAATAGAATGACGGTTGACCTATTTGTGTAATCAAGAATTAAATTGTACTTAAATTCTTCATATACGTGGGTAGAAGGTACTGTAACACTGCATAGTTATACTACATTCTACATATACATACTATACTAACCTAAAGGTATCAAATATTTCATGAACGCAAGGATAATTCATTTTATAAATTGCACTCGCATAATCCTTTTTCAGAATACTGTATCTTTATACCATGCATATATGAAATATACATAGTATAGTAAGTTTAGTCCCAAGTTTGTAACGCTTAAAAATATTGATGCTACGAAAAAAATCAATTTTATTATAGGTGTTCATAATCATCTAATTAGTCCATGAACACGATAACTCAAAAACGAAAAAAGATATCAAGTTGAACTTTTTATAGCGCACTCTGGACGTAAAAAGTGAGGTTGAAAACTAAACAACTTTTGTTTGAAACATTTTTTTGTAAACATATCTGTTTACTCATGGGATTATCAGTTATGTAATAGAGTAATCAACACTGCCTTTACATGGTATTTCAACAAATAACGCAGTCAATTGTTTGTTTTTACTTGTTTAAAGCTAATCTCTATTATAGTCATTTATGGGTCAACATAATCAGCCTGTATAAAGGAGTTTTTCGAGTAATAATAATAATTGATAATTGATTGACATCAGTAATGTAAAATTTAATTATAAGAGAAAATAAAATTAAAAGTTTTTTATACTTTGACGTAAAAGGTACAGGTAGGTAAAATAGTTGGTACATTTCCAAACGAGCAACCAACCGATTAAATTTTTACAAATTTTCTATAAACGGTCGTACGTAAAATGTGAATTTCCTTGCAATAAGTGTTGGAAATATAGTATTAGAAGTACGATAGTATATTCGATAGTATTCTAAAACAATTTCAATAATATCATCACATATTTTGCCGATTTTTATAAAACTAGCTTATCTGTCGCTTTTAGCCTATATTTTGTCAATTTTGGCTAGAGACCAACCTAGACAGCAGGAGCTAACCGTGTCTTCTTAACATATCTTTCTGGTTGTTTTTTATCCAATCAATTTGCGAGATTCATTAAATTGTACTCTTTTCCTTGACCTATTTCAGCAATAGGCTTTTATAGCCCAAACTCTCCGTCAAACGCTTAAAATACAAAAAATTTTAGCCGATCTTAACTACCTTCAAATATATGCACTTTCCAATTCAGTTCATTTGAACTGTGAGGTTTGTAGATAAATGAAGCCTCGCGGCCATGACTTAGGATAACTGGAGTATAGGTTCTAAGATTTTAAGATAATTAGTGGTAATAGATAAACCAATCATAAGTCTGTCTCATGCTTTTAAAATTGTGCATTCATCGAAAAGGCGATATAATTGAGAGAATATTTCAGAATGTCAGACTAAACGTAGTTGTATTGTGACACAACTACCTATGGTGTACCAATTGGACCCAATGCTAATTCACTAGAACCTTAAAAAATAGACAAAATTACCAGTTTTTATATTGGTAAGTATGAGTACATGAAGATAAAGTCAAACTATATTTTATGCAGTGAATATGAATAAATATCAGTGAATAACATTAAATGCCATTTATAAATGAGCGTAAACTTGGACAATAAATTATCTGATGATAAATTTTATTCTCAAAAATTAAATCTCCCAAACTAAATAAAATTGCTGAATTATTTCAAATTAACAAAAGCTTCTCTTCCTAACGCTTTTTTGATCAGTGTATAATTTTACTTTGAGTTTAAAATTTCACGTTGTTTGTCACAACATTGTCCGAGCTCGTTTATTATGGAACACTCTGTATATACTTTAAGCCATTTTGTTTAATAAGCACGTAAGATATATTGATAGATTAAGAGATAATTGGTTTTTATTTAAAGCTTACAAACATTTTTCGAACCTTTAATATGATACGACATCGTACCACTACAACGACTTTTCGTACTTTTTATTTTATTATATGAATAAATAAATAATAAAAAATATTAAATCTCATCTCAACTCGTTCTTTGTTGTATCAACTTTGGGGAGACATAAATCTGTGTAATCTGTGAGAAACTTTTTTATATTAATATTTGTATAACAAAAATATGAATTTTTGATTAATTCAAGTATAAATGAAATTTTTTTGCATAACTTTTTATCTTCATTGCCAGTGTATAAGCCAAATAAAAAAGTCTTTTAATAATTTATAAAGTTATACTGTGGGAAAAATTTTATATGGTACAATATTTGTTGCAAGGCACGGTTGATCATTGGTTAATCAAACTATGCTCCTTATATTCGACAGATGGTGGCTAGAAAGAAAAGTGTCCGCATACGACCAACCGTCATTTTTTTTTATAGTTTTGAAGAAACTGAGCCCGCTCTTCATCCAGAAGGTTTTCAAGACTCCAATAATGTGTTTTTTTAGTTTCAAATGAATTAATTTTTTCTAAAATGAAATACGTTAAATATAGCAAAAGAACAAAATTTCTGTCCCAGGTTAGGCTAGGTTAGGTTATATTGGCTGTCAACGAAGGACACACTTAGGCTATATAGCCCATTGTAATACCATTCTGTCCCAGAATACCTCTCTTTTTTTCATTGTGTTTATGAATTCATCAAAAAACAAAAAAATCGTCCCTTAAATAATATAGTCCAGACAAGACTATTAATAAATAAAAGTCTGTAAAATACTACGTATAAACGGCCTTTCCAAATCACTTTAGAATGAGTGTTCAAGGGTATTTTGAACTAGAGTTCAATATCTAATGATGATAAAATAAATTATCTAATGATCATACAATCATCTTCAATCATACGATAAAATTTTTAAATTGAATGCATTCTCCGGTTAGATTCATCCCTTCATTCAGTATTTTGGCATATCTCCTAGAAAATTTAATAAAGTAGGTAATGAGATTAGTGATTCTTAGGCTCTAACCACCCCCTCCCAACATAAAAAGACGTTGTATTTTAAGAATCCAGAAGAAAATACTTCCACCAGATTGTTTATTCTCATTTTGCATTGTTTGCATCAGAAACCAAAAATTACATTTAAATTTTAAAAATAAAATGCTTCAAAATACTTCATAGTAAATGTCTGTGAATAGCTCTTCTGATCGTCTATTTTTAAAACCGTAATATTTATTATTGGATGAGACTGGTATGGACTTTATTAGATAGATTCCATAAGCCAAACATTTGATGCTACATATAGATTACCAATATTTGATCTTGTATACCAAGCAAATTGAACAAACAGCTTGGTGGCGTGACCCAGAACCCACCATTCATAAGCCCGTGTAAGTAATTTTTTTTCTCCTTTTTTCCCCCATACTATTTCAACAACTTATACAATAATCAGCCTATTTTTCTATACAACAACATGGAATGTACCCTCGGAGAATGGACACATTTTTTCATTCACCCCGAAAATAAGAAAATTTTACCGTTCATGATATTCCAATCCGATAGTGAAACAATCACCCGGAAACTTTTTAAAAATCACTCTGTATAAAGCAGAGAGTACCTACATAAAAATTTGGTACATTAACAGAATAGAACATTCTATGAACTTCCTCAATCTCATTAGTTCTAGGTAAATATTTGAAGTGAAAGGAGTATTGACCATCAAGAAATGATACATACTTTACTGTTATAGTGGTACTTGATGAAAAAAGTTTCTGAACTTTCTTTCTTCTTAGAAAATAAAATTAGTTACGCATTATTGAAAAACAATATACATTTCTCAGTTTCTCGACCTCTCACATAAGTACTACTTTAACATACTTTTGTTTGTTTCGTAGACGAAAAAATTGGAAATGTTGTCTTCTCTATATCCGAGAAATGATATGTAATAGTAATGTTTAATGGAAACCATTTTTGTTATTCCAACACAAAAAATTAGGAAATAAAATATTTATTAAAGAAATAAATTTTAAATCTCTTACCACGTTTAAATTATTATTTTCTTGTTATAAACGTAATTATTATTATTTTGTTGTCATTACATTGGTGGTATAAAATAGTAAAAAAAAAAATGTATGAAAAATTTAACGAGCATTTTTCTCGAAAAAGCACGACCCTTTTTATTTCTATGTTACAAAAAGGTATACATGGTATGTTATTATCTACAATAGACACGTTCGCTTATACATCATCCAATAAAAATGGTACACTAAAGTTTAATATTCAAGTACTGTTGTTGTAAGCTTGAAAAATATTATTTTTTATAAAAAAAAAAATTTTTCAATAGGTAGTTCATTTGCGGAAATTTCTTAATTTTTGTTATAATTTTTAGTTTTTCTAATTTTGCTGGTGAGTACCAACGAGCACAAAAGTTATAAATTCCATTTCTAAGAAAATAATTTCCTCCTCAGGATTTATCATGAGCTATTGGTATCTTGAATTTCAGGAGTATGCTTTTTAAAATATATTTGTCATAATATAACAGAAAAACATGGTATATTTATTTAAAAAATCAAAAATATTTAAACTTTTTTAGCTGTCATCACGTAATTTAAAAGCTTGTGGTTTGGCTGTGTAAATAAAAATTAATATTTATTAAAATTCTTCAAGTGAGTGTTGTTAAGTAATTACCATTTCATTTTCGGTTCGATCCTATAAAGCCTGATCATAAGTAAGTCTACCATTGGATTTTATACCATGCATACACCAATCTAATCATGTCAAACTGACGACATTCTTTAAATTTTCCCTTGAACAACTATGCAAATCAAATCCATAAATATAAAACATTATGTTATGACATCACAAATTTTAGTGCATAGGTACCTTTATTAGTGTAGTAATATTAGGGTTTCACTTCGGGATGGGAGTAAATAGGCTGTTAAATAGTATACACCTTAACTTTGGTGTTCTAAAAGTTATCTCGAAAGTCTCAAAAAAAATCGTGTTTGCTTCGTAAGTTATTCATGGTTAAAAGTAACAAAATGCAGTTGTTCGTAAGTATCTTGGTCTCTATAGCTCCAATGATGTTAACATTTATTATGAAAATTGTAGAACATAAAATTTGCGACAAATTTTGTAAATTTTTGCATAGGCCCACAATTGTATTTTTTAAATCCATTGAGATGAACGGTTGACTTTGCATTACAGAGGATAGGGCTGAGTGTTGCGAGCTCTCTGTCCTCTAAGTAGCCCCAAAAACGGTTGGGTGTATGATAAAAAACTTGTCACCAATTTTATGTTCTACATTTTGTGGTTAAAGTTGTAGTAGGAAGGCTGCAACCCGATTGCTAAAATAATTCAAAATGATTATTGAAGCATACCAAAGCCATTTTGTTTTGCTGGTCAAGAATATTGATTTTCATATTCAATAATATTTACGAATTAGATGAATAAACAACTACTTGTAAGGTCATATGATCATTGTGGTTAAATGAAATCATTAAAACGTATCGTGGTAGCACAATACAACAACAGGAATTATACAGTAATAGTAATTAACCTTTACATAATTGTATTAAACTTTGCAATCAATCTATTTAGTAGAGTTAGGTTGTATAGACATTGCATTCGTGGGCACTTCAAAATAACAGTCTTCAACACTTCAGCGGTAATTGATTGAAGAGTAGTTATAAGTCAAAAGTCAAAAGGAAAGATAATTAGCAAAATATTGGAGACTAAAAGTTAAAATTGAAATCCAATGTTTTCTAATTTAATACAGAAGGTGGTGATAGATCCCCTAGGAATAAAATTGATTTAGTTTCTGGTTAATATAAGAAAATTGAACTTTAAACTTGACAATAATTGAACTTTGATTATTGCTTTAATATAATTTTTTGAAGTTAAAACTTCTATAGACGAGTTAGACGTAAATGTAAATATATATGTATCATAAATGGTCAATTAAACGGCCTTTGACCCAGGTCTCCCTTAATCAAAAACAACTGAAGCAAATTGTCGACTTAAAAAGCATAAAATTTCATGTATCGTATGTATCATAAATAATATTTGATAAGGTAAAATCTTCAGAACAGATGTTCGGATATCTACATAAGGCTCAAAAACGTTTTGACCGATTCGAAAGATTCTTCTGTGATATGTTCGTAATAATGTCAGGAAAGTTTAACAATCAAAATGTTAGGGATAACTTAAAACAACAGTTTGTGTTTAGCGGGTGAGATAAGCGGAACCAAGTATAACTATTAATCAACTGGAGCTGCAGGTAAGCGCAGCGAGCTCCAAGATATAGGTCTAATTGTCCTAGAAATAGGAGTAATAGGGGGTGGGATAGCGGTTGGATTAAGTGTGTAAGCCTAGCTTCACGTTATTTGTGATTAATAATTGCTGATCAAAAATTATAACATTTGCAGGTGAAAAGATGTTCACCGGATCATCTAGTGGGAGTGTAAAAAGTACACACGTGTTAAAAAATTCAGATATCTAATTTGTAAATTTGTGATGAAAAATTTGTACACAAATATATTTCATAATTGTTTTCTGTTTTCTGTTTCTTAAATACAATTCTCTTCTAAATATATTTTGAATATAATAATTTAATATTAGTATGTTAAGTAGATAAGTGTCTTATTTGAAATGGTCCATTAACATAGTAATTAATATCATTTAAAAGAATTGGTTGCCAAAGAAAGCACCTGTCATCATCATCACCACACATGTCAATGAAAAAAACAAGTAATAAGTATACAGCACAACACTAGACAGACCGTAGAGTAATCGTTTTTGTATAATACGTGATATTTTCCATTTTGTTTTGTCTAGTTTTGTCATGTTGTATGAAATTAAATACAAACAAACTATTACATTATTACATTTTTTTTCAGTCGCGTCTGTGAAGAGTTAATTCAATTTGTCTAAATTCCAGATTTTTTTTTATTTTAGTTTTCTTCTTAACTACTAATGTTGCGATTTTCAAACAATTATCTGAAATAATTCTCGAAGTTATCATATATCAAAAATTGAGTGTCAAATAATTTCAGGAATCAATTAATTGGTAATACGGGTAATTGAAATAAATTTATTTGACAATGCAAAAATTACCACTAAAGTTAAAAAAAATCAGGGAGTTGAATTTTTTTGAGCTCATTTAAACTCAAAACACTCAAAACTTCATTAAGCAGTTATAAAACCTGCGTCAATTAAAAAAGCAAAACTACCACATACTCATTATCAATGGGAATACTTGAAGTTTGAAATTGTATTATACCAATTTTTGTTCAGTTTTATTGAAGATATGTTGTTGCAGGGTAGTCCAAGTTATATCAGTACGACTTATATAATGACAATTTTTCGGTACAATGATAACCGCGCCAGCGTTTTTTTCAAGGCAAAGCTATATCCATTTTCAACTCTATTTACAAAGGCTGTATTGAAGTTTAAATTTTTTAAATCAGTTCTCGTTTCAATAACAACGATTCGTTTAGCAATCAATTTGAGATAAAAGAGGTGCTGAAAATGTCCAAAATTAGCAGGCGAAAAATATACACCAGACATCCCCAAAATCCTTAAATATTTCCCACAAAATTTCTTTGCTTATAAGTTCTATTATTTTATACGGAACACCTTCTATAATAAAGTTATTTACTCCGCGAAATAATTGCATACCTACGTAAAATTACATGTAAAATATAATTATAATTAACTATAATTAAAATTCATTACATAACTATACATATATTGTTTGAATTTTATTGCCAGTTCCAATTAAATCTATTTGAGTAACAAACTCAAGAAATGATCCTCTATCTGTTCAGTTTACTGTGTGTGTGTTGTTAGATAGATTGCGTTTTAAATTAATTTATTGATTTAATTTATACAAATTAAAATATGTATTCATGTAATTCAATATGTAAATTACATTTTGAATTGGTTTTGTTTATACAGATATACAATGTATACATATTATGAATGAATTTATGATATTTAACATAACATAAATTTGCAAATACTAATTATTAATTTGTTTGTGAAAATTATACGAAAAACGTATAAATTATGTAATATTATGTTCAATAAAATTGAATCAAAATTATTTTTACTATGGGGCAATATTTATAGACGAGCAGACCTGGTAGATGTTGTTCTGTTCGAACATCGGCTTGTTTTGTGATATCTCAAACAGATACACAAATTTTCATCAAAATTGGTCCAGCCGTTAAAAGGAATTCAATGGTAATAGGGAATATTCATGAAATTTAAATTTGGTTCAAATATTTTTTTTCCGTAACTTTATTGGCTGGACATTTCAACAAAACCATTATTTTAGTAATTAATATCTTTTTAATTACTTAAAATTAATTAATAAAAGTACAAATTCAGTGAGGGAATTTAAAAATTTCTAAAACGGAAATTCAAATTTTTAAACGGACGTGACATCATAGTATTTGCTTGTCAAATTTGTTGATTAATATATATTAATTACTTACATTTTGTATGGTATCACATTGAGTTTATATTATTCTAAGGCTTTTTTGTTAGAAAACTTAATGATAACGAGTGTAAATTCTATGTTGTAAATTCAATTTTTTCAAAGAGTAAATTATACATTGAACTGTCACCAATTGACAGATTACGTACTTATACGTCATCAACAGAGAGCGCCAAAAAACTGCGTTTAAGTATCTCAAAATTATACTATATTTTAAATATTTTTTTTACACTTAATTACAGAATTTTTAAACATTATTTATATTTTTACTTCGTTATAGTGGTGTAAACAATGAATTAAAAATATAAAAAGGAAATATATGAATATACCCTATTACACGTATAGACGTATAGTTATTTCGTGATTTTCAAAAATTACTTTTTTTTTGTCTTTTATTTAGGTACTAAGAACATATAATTATCTTAGGAAAACGTTGTAACCTCTACAAAATACCCTCTTTAGAATTCCGTAAAATTTGCCCAATTCAGTATAAAATATGGTCGATCGAATCTGCATTTAAGGTTCAATTATATTTGAATTTATCTTTTTGTTTTCGCATTTTCATCTTAAATTTCAGTTGTTCCGCGTTGAACAAACCGCATCTTTCTAGCAAATAGAAGGAAAGAGTTAGTTTTGGAGTGTTTGGAAAACAGTGTTTTGCCCATTTAAGGGGTGCCCTAGATAAACTTATGTTGACCAGATAATCCTGTTATGCTGAAATTGTTCCACGCCGAACGAAAATGCCAACTTTCTAACATGAAAAGAAGGTAAAAGGTTAGTTTTAATGGTGCTTTTTATATTATTAAGGAGTTTCGATATGGGTAATGAAATTTTTTTGAAATTTAACTTTGTGGTAGAATGGTAAAAACTTTATCTTTATTATAGTACGTATAAAACTTAAAAACGAAATTTTAGGACAGGGTGTCTGAGAGTGGATGGGAACCATCGAAACAATCAGATACTTAAGGAGATACAATAGGTTTTATACTATGACCAAATTATGGACCAAATATCTTAAGACCAAATAGTTTAAGCTTGTCTGACGTGAGGTTTGAACCATCAAAGAGTTCAGATACTTGAGAAAACATATTTTGATAGATCCCCAAGTTATATAAGTTATATGTAACGGGTAGAAGGTAAGAGGCAGTGTAGCTGCTACCTGTAATTTTATATATAAAATTCAGCTTTTATTCTAGGAAGAAGGTAAGGTCCAACTTTATACACCTTTGCTAGCTGTTACCTGTCAAAGTCTCCATCATCCAAACTTCATAGTTCTTACTTGTATCGGAAACAATCACAAAGTTTCAGCTTTTATAACATAACGAGTCAGGTCATCACGTGCGCTTGATCCAAAAAGCCCCAAATAAATAATAATAAAATGCCAAAGTTCTTAGAATTACTAGCAATAATTTTTGCATTGTTAAAAATTTCACTGTTTTATTTGAGATCGTTTCAGATGCCCGTCAACTACTTTTTAGCGGTATCTCCTACATGTGCAAATGTTCACTTTTAGATAAATATTGTGCATTTGAAAAACAAAATGTATAAGTTACTGTAATCGATTCAGTTTTAAAAAATCACATCATCTTGGAACAACACCGAAGTACAATGGAAATTTTCTTTCACAATGGTTTATAATTTCCTACAAAATATGGGGGAAATTTTATTTTGGAACATTGCAGTTATTTGAGTTATTTTTCGATACTATGGAAGATTGAAATACATATGTCTTGGAGTTGTTATTGATTTTGTTTCATGCCGAATCGATAAGATAATACTAAAATGCTCAGAACGGGCTCAATATTACAAATAATATATGAATAGTCCCAGAGATAATATATGAAATTTTTTCTTGAGGAATTTTGATATTTGAATATGATTTGAATGTGTAGGTAATTAAATATTTGAATCAGAAGGGGTAGTGGGGTTTGGTATGTATAGAAGGTAACTCGTCTCACATTCTACAATATTCTAAAGTAATACGCAGCATTTCTGTGTAAAATAAAATTTTATTAAAACAATAAAATTAAATTTTTGTACGCCATACTATCTTAATATTTGAATTAATTTATAATAAAATTGAATAGAAAGTATTCCATACTAATACACAGTTTTACTTAATTAGATCATGTAACGATCAACTGTTGAAATGGTGTTTTTTAACTTTTAAACTGTTTACATATTCACATTCGATAACGAAAATAATTTTTATTGTTTGTTCTATCGAACATCTAAGCTGATGTGAGTGGAAAATGTATAATTAAATTGTGTGAATAAAATCTTTTTGTTTTTATTCACACAATTTTCACAAATGAATTGAAAAAACAATTTAGGAAAGAGTTTTTTTTTTTTCATTTCATTTGTATAACAATAATAATTAACAATGATACTGTTTATCGATTCTATCGTATAGAAAAACAAGCCGTGGGGTGGGTTTGGTGAGCCCCTTGAGGTCCACACGAATAACCCAGTATAAAAAAAATATAAATAAAAAACTCGACCGACTTGAAACTACTCGATTGAATTTTATGAAATAATTTTTGGATCCCTGTCCTGATCATTAAACGTAAAGATATGTTGAAAATTTCGATTTAAAAAATCGGACCGATTACAATAACTTCCTATATTGTGATGTTAAAAAGATATTTAGTTTAATTTAAAGCGAGTGCAGGATAAATTTTGTTTCAAGTGCCAAAAAAGAGATTTGTGATAAGTTGTAAGATAACTAATGCTTATTCTTTGTGATAAGTTTTAAGATATTAAAACTATTCACAAAGTGTTATTAATTCATAAAGGTATAAATATCAGGCAAACTTACTTTGGTTGGACAAAAATGCTTAACCTACAATTTGTAAACAATTAAAATATTGATGCTACGAAAAAACTTTTGGTATAGGTGTTCATAGAAACACCTAATTAGTCTATTTCCGGTTGTCTGTCCGTCTGTTTGTCTGCCTGCCAACACGATAACTCAAAAACAAAACGAGATATCAAGATGAAATCTCTCTATATAGCGTACTCAGATCGTTAAAAGTGAGGTCAAGTTCGTAAATGAGCAACATAGGTCAATTGGGTCTTGGGTCCGTAGGATCCATCTTGTAAACCGTTAGAGATAGAACAAGAATTTAATATAAAAAAAGTTCCTTATAAAAAAAAATTAACATTTTTTCGTAAACATCTCTGTTTACTATGTATTATATGAGAATATCAGTTATATATGTGTGACATGTATGTATGTGTGATATGATAGAGTAATCAACACTGTCTATACATCGTATTTCAAGAATTAACTCGTCTATTGTTTGTTTTCACTTCTTATTCATAAAAGTCTGTCTTATGAATGACTTTAACGGAATAATTGTCATATCTCTGTAACTTTAATTAATTATTATGTTACAAATTTCAAAAAGATCAAAAAAATTATATCACAACCTTTTCTTTTTCTAGTTTATGCATAGTCTAACTGAAAAATAAAAATAATATTCTACATCCATGTTGATAATTATGGGAATTCTATAAATAATGCATTTACGATGTTTAAGCATAATTCTTATTTTTTATATGGTAGTAGCATTTCTGGCATATCCGATGTCAAACAGAAATGACATCGAAATATTGACTTGAAAATGGTTTGCTTATTATTTTGTACAATACTCATATAAGAGTACTAATAAAGGAAAAGAGAAAATGATTTATAAAATACTTTATACACTTTCTTTGGTCTAATAACCAGATAGTAGCTCTCTCGAATAAATTAAACTTGGAAAAACTTGTTTGGCAATCGGTCGTAGCTTTCTATGTTCATGCTTGATCGTAGCTTTCTTTATTCACTCAATCTAATAAATAAATTTAATTCTCTCGTCTTGAAAATTTCACATTCAATCAGTGGAAGTGAATTACTTTAAAGCTTCCTCTTTCACATTTACGGGACCTGTTTGATAAGATATTAGAGACCATTTTCCAGTCATCTCCATCCTTTGCCTTCGCACTGGATTCAATTCTGCCTTCAGCGTTGGCCGGAAATATGTAATTTCTTTCAGGAGAAGTATAATTATAGTTTTATGATGCTGAACAAGGATTAAATTACCGTTATACCGTTATATCTTATGTACCGTCATATTATATCACTTTGTATCGTTATATCGTTAAATTACCCGAATGCATTGAAGATAACAGATGAACCGTCTCTCATTCTGATTGGTACTTGGCACTGGAACATACAGCTGCCTTAGGAATTTTTATTTTACTGTAAACGGAATTCGTTATGATTTGACTTTGTTTGGTTGGTTTTATGAAAATATCAAAAAAGCCTTATGAGCGCCAATCGCTTGAGAACCTTGAATCAACTTATAGATTAGAATATGGTAAGTTAAAGACACAGTTGAGAAGGTGGGCAGAAATTGGAGTCCCACCTACAGTTTTCGTATTCTTCGCCCGCTCCTGGCAGAAGCATATAGTTCATAAAAAGCTTACTTTGTTGTAAAGTAAGTTTTATTTACATTCTGAAATTTTAACTTCAGATGATTATTCAATGAGTTTCATCTAATAATAATGACTCTAGATATAGTTGTTACTTCATTTTAATATGCACAAGTTCATTGTTATACAAGTAATATGTCTGTCCGTCTGTGTGTATGTATAGTAAACTAAGATATAAATTAAGGTCGACCTTCACGTTTATACTTACAGAATAAAAGTGTATTTTATAAAATTTTTAAGCAAGTGTCTCTGCAATGAGCTGCCTATAAAATATTGCAACATACAAGGAGGTTTTTTATTTTTTTATACTTTTATATTTTTGCTGATTTGCTTTCTTAACAAGTTTTAGTATATTTGAAGTATAAAACATAAGGAATATTTAATAGTTGAGTTGCCTACCTTTATCGTTCCCTATCATCTAATCTAACTATATATATAAAATATTATGTTTGTTTGTGTATTGCTTTTGGACTCAAAAATTTCTGCATAGCTCAAATTTTTACACGAGGATGGTTTTATCTATATTTAACACTCCAGGGGTAGAAGAGTGGCGGCTGGAAGATATAAATTTGAATTTTTTAACAGATTTCTAATACAAATACAGTATAAAAGATTATCTTACAAAATCAAAAATAATGAAATGAATATTTGATACAGAACTAATTATAATTACGTGTTCTATAAAATTTCCACTAAATTTGTTCTTTCCTGTCATGGACACGCATATTCTTCCTATTCTTGAACAATCAAATATTTTCAAATAAACCCAAGTCTGATATTAAATAAAAGGGCATGATTTTAACATAAAAAAAAGTGTGAGTTACTTGAAAATCAGTCTACTCTTTTATTGAGAGTTTTTCAAATTTCTAAAAACTTCTCAAACTTTACTAAATACTTCTCATCTATTTCCATGCAAACATAATGTCGCACAAGGAAGTGTGGCGGGGTACAGCTAGTTGTTCATAAATAAGTTGATATAAGTAATTACTCTTATATGTTAACTCACCGAATAATCTTGTTACAAATGCGACGGTAAATAGTTGTCCGTAAAATCCAGTTAGCAAATACGATTGCAATGTTTGAAAGTTTCGGCATTTTCCTAACAAGTATACTTGAAATAATTTATTTTTTGGAAATCTTTTACAGTTACTTTAATTTTGCAAGCAGATGAGTGAATGTGGACCTTAATTTGTATCCTGTACTAGTAGTGTGATTATATTATAACAACACTTACCACTTTATTTTCTAAAGACAATAAGGAGCATTTCATTTTAATGGTATAACATTATGTACGTATACTCTCACTATTCAAATGTGTAAGTCATATTATTAAGTCATTTACAATACAGCAATGATATTTTATATAAATTTCCATCGTTTTATAAAGTATAACTTTTTAATATATAAAATTATTTAATTGTATGTTCGATTTAACCGAATCCATGATTTCTGATTTTTCTTAAGCAACTTTTACAAGTGTTAGTAATTACCACTCAGTTGATAGCAAAGATGTGGTTGGTTTATATACAAAACAATATAAATCTAACCCAAAAAACCCAAATTTTTGTTATACTCCCTTTATTATTTTTTAAGCTTTTCTATTTTTGTAATTTTCTTTTTTAATTGTCACCACAAGCCTGCCTTGAAAGTTACAGCTCGTTTGGATCATGGGAAAAGGGTTTAAAATCATCAAGTTTTTTCGGTGGGCAAGCCGATAAGCGGAGCGTACGAGGCAAAATAAAAGGAGTAAAAAATAGAAAACCCATGAGCAGCAGAGCTGTATCATTGAGGTTATATTTCTCCCCTTTTAGATCTTTCTTATGAATGAATATTTTTTATTAACACGCTTTTTTTAGCTTCACACGTCATTAGGATGTAACGCTAACTTTGAACATGACTTTGACCCCTTCAAAAGGATTAACTCGAAATTTTGCGTATTTATCAAGGACCGACGACAATACAATAATTTAATAAGTTTATTTGATTATCCTGATCAAGAACATTCATATCTAAAAATATATAAACTTACTTGCACTCCCACCATATTTAAACTGAATTTTTGATAAATAAGTAAAAGTCTAAAAAAAAAAAACTAAAAAATACAAAATAAATAATAGTTTTGAAAAAAACTAAAAAACACAAACTAAATAATAGTTTAAAAAAGCTAAAAAACACGCTTTTGTAACTAGCTGAACTAAAAGGTAGAACATAATTTAATTTAATTCAAATAAATCATTTTATCGTAACAAAGTGTTTCTAAAATATTTTATAATGACTTTTAACAATATCGGTCTATAAAATTTTTGAATTTAAAGAAATTATGTATTAAAGCGTGTATTTTAGTTTTTTAAAACTATTATTTAATGAAGTTGTAGATATCTCTCGTCAATCACAAATACTCTAATCACAGTCGTTTCTGTTCATCAATAAAACTTAAGAATGAAACAGTCAATAATTTTAGATTTTTTTTAACTCAGAACAAATACATCCTGCCCACTTACCTTTTGGAAAATATCTGAAGGTTAAGTTTTTAAAAGACAACCTTTCTTCGCCGAATTAATTATCCGAGCTTTAATTAAATTTATCTCAAGTAGGATACGGTCAATCGACTTCAAATTTTTATGGTAATTTTATTATCATATTCTGAAACTATGTCTATAGCGAGATAACAGCCTTAATTGTATAAATAACAGTTTCATAAATATAAATGCGGAAGTTTTGACAAATATTGATTAATTCCAGTTTCTAATATCGGAGTAAAAAATACCAAATACTTTTTCTAGAAAATGTAATAAACCATAAAAAGTATTTTAATATTCAAATAAAATAAATGATAACTTGGTTTGGGTAACGTTGTCATTACCTCATGAAGATTTTCCTACTTACAACAAAATGCTTGTATGCAGTCAACTATAAATTATTTGCGGTCCATATAAGATTTGGGTGGGTGATAATATTAACGAGAATTCAAGACAAGCACAAATATAATTTATCACTGCAACCGTGTTCTTCTAAAATATTAAACGTATTATTATTATACGTTAGTAAACCTCTATACAAAATTTAAATGCATTCTATGTAATTCTTCGTGGAAAGTGTTTAAGAAATGGTTCTTGTGAAGTTATTTACATCCTGCTCTTGTGAAGTTATTTACAAGGTAAGATGATCCAGATGTTTTATGAATCTGTTGTGTATTCTTATTGTTGTTGAATACATATATTTTGAATGTTTATTAATTAAGATAAAAATTTTTTACTATTTAAAATAACGATAACGATACCTATTTATGAATAAAAAAATGCATTTTGGGGAATTGAAACTCTCAAATTATTTAAAAAAAGTTCGCATAAACACATTATTTTTCTGTTTATTCCTACATCAACAATCAAGTTGTGAAAATTGGCAATGCAAATAAAAAATCAAAAAACGGAAAAATACAATACATCGGTTCAATTTTTTAGGGACGGAAAATATGGTATAAATTTAGCATTTTTGTACGTGGACATACATCATGGTCAAACAGGAGTCAACTTTTTAAATGAACTACATATTTTTTGTAGCAGATTTTAAATGTTCCTAGACGCACAAAAAAAAAAATTTTTTTTTGTTAAAAAATAAGACTACAATTTTCGGTATCATACGTACGCTCGTGGTTATTTTTTCGTGTACTATAACCCGCGAACAAAATATGCTATCGATTTGGTTGTGGTATCGATCGAAGTGTATTAACGACAATATGATTCGTAAAGATACTTTCGGTCAAGTCGTTCGAGTTTTTCTAAATTTTTACCTGATCGATATTGTTCGAACAAAAATAATATCAACTTCGTTGAGGTGTCGATCGAAGCGTATTAACGGCTAGATGATAGAAAAAGAATTTCATAACATTCGGTCGAGTCGTCGAAAAATCTTTTTTTTTCTTTATATCTTTTTATTATACTGGGAAGTTATTCGTGTGGACCTCCAAGGTCGCACCAGACCCACTCCAGAGCTTGCTACTTTATATTGTAACGGATACATCTTTCCGTTAGCTATTAATTGTTCAAGTAATAAATAGTACAAGGAAGGCTGTGTCGACGAATTTACGATAACAACATAATTTATATAAAATTTTATTCGATTAATAAATTTTAACTTCGATGTTTGATTTATTATTCCGCGTGATTTCATCTTTCAGAAGAAGGTTCTAGAGAAGACTTCATATTTTGGTTCCGGTACCGGGAATCGATCCCGAGCCTCCTGGGTGAGAGCCAGATATCCTAGCCACTAGATGCTCGGATAGAGAAGACTTCATAATATCAATAGTTTGCATCCATTACAGTAGATAAATGGGTAGATTTTAATTTTTTGAGAAGATAGGTTAAAGACACTCAGAACAAAACATTTAGAAATTTTACGGGTATGCTCTCAAAAATTGGAGCTATTTCTACGAACTAATAAAAGTAAAAAAGAAAGTCAATTCAATATCTAAAAAATCGATGGGATCTAATTAGTGTAGTAATCTTCGAAACATTCTTTCGGATCGTTTTCTCATCATCTATCCAATTCTAACAAAGAAACCTTATGAAACTTAACAAGTATACAGTGAACTAATACATAAAAATAAATAAATAATACACAATAACTGTATAATAAAAATGTTTTACGATCTCGTTTTATTTTTAGTGCGTCTTTTATCCACCATATACAATTATACGTTTATATACTCAGAGGCTGCTATCCAAGATTGAGTAGTTTAATTACGATAAAGGAACTGTTAGTTTTTTAAAAAGGGATTCAAAAAACTGATTTAGTTACTAATAGGCGATTTATTTTTCATTCTCGAATTTTAGTACTTTTAAGTCATCATACAAGGCTGCATAGCTAAAGATTTCTTGCCAAAATACACTAGCACCATTGTTCTTATAATTTTCTATTTATTGTACCATGGATGAATTGAGGGGAACGAAAGAGTTGGCAGTTTCAGCCCCTCTTCCCTGGCCTTGAATTGCTCATACATAGCTGGTTAATTATGTATCCATGCCTATGCAAATAACATGAGATAGTAATGAAATCATAGCTCTAATAAAATATTAACATCGAATGTCATATTGGAATTTGTGGAGATGAAATGTATTGGGTAATCAATCCGAATTGGTGGAAGAGCTGCTATTTTATGTAAATTTTTTAAGTACATTTCAAAAAATTGTAATTTAAAAAGGCAATAATATACTGGAGATGATCCACTTCGAAAGTTTCGAAGTGAAAATTTTGAAATTTGAGAGTTTCTAGCTTATGAATTGTATTTCATCCGATTTCTTTTAGTAAAATACATTTTGATTTAAAGTATTAGTTTTTTGGCTCTATAAACTTCCAGTTTCGTGTTTTAATATTTATACAAATTGTCTTATACTTTTTAATTGACTTAGTTTTTTTTTACTTTTTCTTTTCAGTTACCAATTTTTTTGAACCATGTTCGTTTTCGCACGTTATCTTTCTAATTTGTTTGCTGCTTGACAGGTGAAACCAAAAAAACAGTAAAAAAAAACTATGGTTCAAACAATCAACTGCCCAAGCGATAACAATCTAAAAAACTGAAATACTAATTCTTGTTTTGGAACAGAAATATGTAGTTTAGAGGTTAAATATCCGCTTTCTCTGCTAAAAGTACTGAGATCAATACTTAGCACTTTTTCCAGTTTCTTAAAAATAACAGAAGTGTTTCAACCATTATTTTTTGTCCTCCCTACAACGCTCCGATTTAAAAACACAATTTTTTAATGATTTTTAATCTTTTAAGCATATCTTGATGTTATTACGCAACGAAACCCGAGTTCGTTCGTTATTCGTTTTATTCGCAAGAAATCGTAAACGAAAACATGTCCCACCTTCACATGCGTACTGTTATTAAGATATTATTATTCTAAAAGTGGTGTGAATACATTTTACGGACCGATTACAAGAACTTCCTTATATTGAGAGGTTAAAAATATTTTTCACTGGCGTTGTCTTGACAATAAACTAAAATTTTGTTCATTTTTAACTCCTGTGGGTATTAAAACTAGAACTGTATCCTCATGAGGATTCGCTTACTCAATTCCAACTAGCACATCTTCTAAGATAGATGATACTCTTAATGGTAGTATACTTAAATTTATTATCTCTTATAATAATATTATTATTATTTTCGTTATGTTTTAATTGTGTTGCCTTGTTTGTTTATTGTGTTGTTTGGTGAGGTTTTAATGTGACAACTAATTACACATCTGATTAATTTTATTAAATAATAAAAAAAAATTATTGTTTTCGTTTAGTTCAGTTAGTTGAAATTTGTAGAATAAGAAGCTTGACCATCGAATTGATAATGTTTTGTTCACTAAAGTGTGATCAATTAACAAGATTTATCGTTTTTTAGTTTACTTTATTCTTTTATTAATATTTTAATATATCAAAGAATCACTTTGTTTTTTACTCTTTAAAGTGAGATTTACCTGAACCTCAATCAATATTTCTTTATAACTGTGTTTCAAAGTTCTCAGCGCTATAGTGGTAAAAATATAAACCAATATCGTTAATCAAAAACCTGAGATTCTCAAATTATGCTATTCTAAGACCGGTATTTTTTTTTTAAAGATAGTTCGATTTGTTTCGAATTCAGTGATTTATAGACTACAAACCCATGCTAAAATTTTTCAGGTGAAATGACCCACCAGGAATTATGTTGAATAAGATGCTCTTATATGTAAAAGTAATTTTAAGCACCTTGGCGTCAGTTTTGCGGGCTACAGGTGAGTGCAAGTGACAATATGACTGAGACACCAAGGGTGTGACATTCATATCCCCTGTACTCACCGGTACCGCGCAAAGCTGACACCATGGTGCTTAAACTTACTTTTACATATACAAGCGTCATTTTTAACATGATTTCTGGTGGGTCATTTCACCCCAAAAATTTAAGCATGGGCTTCTAGTCTATTATAATCAAATGGCTGTTTTTATTGTTTGGAACATTTGCAATCAACTTGGTGAGCTTGGTGAGCCATTAAAATTTGGATCAACTTGGTGAGCTATTTCATCTTGAAATACTCCAAATTGTATACTCTTTAAGAGTTTTTTTTTATAACTATTTTTGTATTTGTCAGCATCTTTTTTTATAGAAATGTGCTTTTTCTTCTCGAGAAACAGTTTTGTCGAACTAAAAAAGAAAGATTCTATCAAATTTTATTCGATTATAGGCCAAATATTTTTTAGGTACTTCTCTTTTTTGTGTTTGTATTTCGTCAAAGAAAACGTAATTCTGTTTACCCCTAGCGAATTCGTGTTAAAATTTACTAAAATCTGGATTTAAAAACTTTAGCCTCCTATTTAACTTATTATTGGAAAAATGGAGATATGTACCGATACAAAAAGACCTCTCGCTAAATGAACTAGTTATATTTCTACGAATTTCAATCCCATGGTGATTGAATTTTTAACTTTGGAATTTCACTCATTTAAAGCTATAACATCCTTTAAATCATTCTATTAGAAATACAAGTACGTTTCTCTCTCAGTTATGAGCCCATTCCACAAAGTTGCGGGAATCTAGATAGATAAGCAACACCTCCAAAATCACTTACTACCTGAAAAAATTATAAAAATATCCGTCTAGGTTTCATTAAGGTATGTCTCCACATACGGGCTTTACTCGATGAAATATCGAAATGTACTGCTTTTAAAAGGGGATAACTTGAAACTTTATTTAAATTTATGCTTTGAACTATATTAAAATAGTTTCGATCCGTTTAGATCTGAAACGGGTTCAATCTTCACTTTAGCAACGCAATAAATCGCATACGAAATAATTATGCAAAATTCACTCACTTGGAAAGGGAAACTTGGAAAGGAACTAAAGTGTATAACTCAAAATAACAAAATGCTTACTAAGGACATCATTGTCGTCTTATGTGATGCTTGACCACAACATTTTTACAACCTTTTATTTACCTTGCAACGTATGTCTGTATGTTTGTCCGGGTGGAATCTAGTAACTCAATTTTGAAGCGGTAATTCTCAAACGATTAAGGCGTCATGACATTTTCCCCTCGCTTCCATCATATTTTGTATACATGCGTTTTTTGGTCTTAAATTAACAATTTAAATAAAAAATACTTTTTAAGGACAAGCTTTTATTGGAGGTACTAAAAAGTAGAAAAATTGGACTGTTGGACGCTTGTAGGTACTAAAAGGTAGAAAAACTTTTAGGAGCCACTCATACATGAATATTTGTAAAAGCTTCAGGCGCTCAATATAAAAATTGAATAGCAAGATTCCACCCAAACAAACATAGTTACATACATTGAGTTGGTCCGAATCATTGTTGATATTTTATATTGAGTTTATATTTTATATTAAGTTTTTACAAATAGTCGTGTATGGGTTACTCCCAAAAAAATTATTTTCTACTTGTTAGTGCAATAAAAGCTCATCCTTATAAACGATTTTTTCTTTAAATGTTTTTATAAGGAATGTCGTATCAGAACCAATTCTTTGCCCTTGGATATAATTTTCACGAAACAACCATGGGCCTTTTGATATAATTATCACGAACAAGCTAGGAAGCAACAAGAGCAACCTAATGATAAAACTGCTATAATAAAGTTAACCTTCATTATACTATAATGCTCCACAATCGGATATAAATTTAATTAATTTTCAAATACAATAAATATCTAGTTTTTAAGATCACATTATTATTATTTTCCAATATCCAATAAACATTAACTTGCTGTATACGTATGTACTGCTTGCTACTCGTATTACGTATTACGTATAGTAATAAATTTGAAAGATAAATATTCACATTAGAAATAAAATTCTCAAATCGTTATTTGGTTTGAAAACCACAGATGTAGAATGTATGTGAATTACAATATATTACATTTTACGTTCATACTTACACATCTACACAAATAAAATGCAGCAAAACTGTCTGCTCATGAGCTTAACATTAAAAAAATATAGAAATAATCCGTTTCATAATATAGCATTGAAAATTTTATGCTGTCTTCTCGAAAATAGACGATAGGAATACAACAAGCAGTGAGGTTTTCACGAAAAACTTTCCAGTATAATGAAGAGTTGTAAAGAACCGTCAGAATGCTATGAATTTCTTTTCGGATCATGCTGCCGTTAATACTCTTCGATATGAACACTTTAACGAAAGCGATATCATTTTTTTTTCGCGCGATATCTATCAATAAAAAATAAACATTTAAACTCGACCGACCTACCAAATGTTTTGAAATTCTTTTCAGATCATATGGTCGTTAATACGAGTTGATAGACACACACCTTTTTTGGTTAAGAAATTAATAACTTGTTGGGTTTAAAAACGGACAAGTTTATAAACTAATAAGGAAATCATTTGATGTCCACATCATATTATTTGTGTTCTATTCGTGTAATTTTATTGGTTAGAACTATACTTGCTACAAATAACAATTTACGTAGATACTTCCACATAAAATGTGATTATTTTATAGTGCACAATAGTTCATGGTGTTCCGAAGTATAAGAATCGTTAATATATAATATTAATAGTATCATTTTTTAATTTTATGATGCCTAATAAGTAAGTTTAATTTTTAATATTCCTATAAATTTTATATTAACGTACTTCTAAAGGCATTAATATTAATAGTCGAGGGCACCGTTTGTCGATATATAATATTTCAGTAACATTTTATTCAAATTATTAGGTAGTTTTAGCCGCAAAAAATATTTATTTTTGTCTTATCCTTATAAAAAAATAACTGTCAAAATATAAAAACTATTTTCCCGTGTAATATAGAGCACTTACCATGAGATAATTCTGCGCCACTAAGATATTTATATGTGGATAACTTCTAATGTTTTAAAAAATACGACGAATTTTTTATTTACTGTACAAATACACAAGTGAAGTTATTTGACAATTATAATTCGCATTAAACAAATGCATGCCCATCCGTACTCAAATCACGCTTTTACCTTTCCGACTGTACTGTGAGATAAGAACTACTTTTCTCCTTCATTTTGCGAGCAACAAATTGTTCATTATCACACTCAGTGTGGTAAACACTCATTTTCAACCAATCAAACTAGCTAAAAAAGGATTTATCATTTTCATTTGAAGATCTTGATAAAGATGATTGACAAAAAATTAAATTATTGTATTCACATCGATCCTGGGTAAGTGTCCTTAATAGTTTTTAAAATAATCCAACCTTTAAAAGTGGGTGAAAATCTAAGAAAGAAAAGGATAACTTATACGATTCTTTATTTTTTCAGCAAACTTTGAACGATAAAATAATAATAAAAAGCCCGATGATCTTGGAATTTTTTTGCGAAATCCCTAGTTTTATTCAATCCTTGCAAATCTTCTTAAGGAGTACGATTGTAGCTATTTGTTACTGTAAGTTGTCCTTCTGAACACACGGTATTAAAATGTAACCGTATGCGCTCTAAATGTAATATATGTTCTAGATTCTAGTTAGTGTATGATTTCAGTTCTTTTTTAGAACGATTAAAAGGATTCATAAACGTGGAGAACAACATTATTTATTTAAATAATTCATGTAATAAATCTTTAACGTTTTAAAAGATTCATAATAAAATATTTAAAAAAGGGTGGTATGATTACGGTATTATGATTTAACACCACCAAGATTATGTATATGTTTGTATTATTATTGAAGGTTTGTTGCTTATTCGTGATTCAAGTGTCGAATCGAATTTCTGTAAATCGATTATGTTTCGACGGTTTTTTTTGTCTGTCGTATATGTTGACAGAACGTTAATGGTCCACTTCAGGGTAAAAATTGGAAGATGTTTCTCGAAAAGGGTAGAAAAGCAGTTTGTTTTGTATAATTTCACTCTGTTTTACAAACATTTCGATAGTAGGAAAGTTTGTAATATATTTTTTCATAATTTGCAAAGCAAGAAAATATCATCTTAGTACATGAAAATAGAAAATCTCGATTTCAATAAATTCGTTATTTGAGTCACAATTCAATTTTCCTCATTAACACACTTATCCTTAGGAAGAGGTAGATATAAGAGTGTAACGGAATATTTCATATATGCGCTCTGTCTATATAGTCAAAATATGAATTACTTTTTGTACCAATGCTAACTAGTTCATCTATATGCCCATCCATAATGCTAGTTCATCCATATGTCAATATGTCCTTAAGGACGATAACTCAAATTTGAAAAGAGATTACATCGGAAAATTTATTAGCGTATTCTTGAATGTTGGCTGGTAAATGACGATCACAGATCAACTTAGCCATGTGTACCTACCTACAATCTACGTAGGACCCATCTGTTAAACCGTAAGTAGAAAAATTGATTCAATAAAAATAATATTATATTTGAAATAATTGCCAAACAAACTTTTGCCAGCAAATATTTTTTGTAAACGTTATTATCTCGTGTGAATTTGAGACGAAACTTTATTTTCCATTTTCTTCATACTAGAGTGTAATTTGTTAATAATTCAAACATGAGCACTTTAAGCATATGCAGGGTATTTTAACTATTTACTTACTAAGTTGTAAACTTCACTGCAATTGTTTTATTTTAAATTAAAATAATAAACATTGTATGAGTCATAATATTATATACAACAAAACTTATAATAACCTAATCATAATAAAAAGTACATCTATTTATCATTCACAATGTGTGCCGACTGTTATGTCAAGCTAAAAATAAGATTGGTGTGCGTTTAAATTTATAAAAATAAAATAAATAGTTTTAATAGTAGGTACTTTAAATACCTACCTACTACCTAATAAAATAAAAAAATTATCGTATTAAGAGTCACTTATTTATTTTCAAAATTGTTTAAAGGTGTGCCAATGAATCTATCAGATAAGAAATGAAAATTGTAGTATATGAGTCAAAATGAATTTGTACCGTATGTTTCAGATATCAGAGTTTAGTAAATGGGATTTTTACTCTTTGTAATATGCCGAGTAGTATGAAATGTGCATATCAGTAGGTACAGCACCAAGGGCGTCACCAAGCAGTGGGTGAGGGAAAGAGGCTGCATTGTAGACAGATAAAACTTTTAGAACACGTAAAGCCAAATGAGGAATATCAAAATTTGATGCGTAATCATGTAAACTTACAAAATTTGATTCTTCAGGTGGGAATTATAAAACGAACAGTAAAAATCCGGAAAATAATTAAATTTTTATAAGGATTTTTAAGGGCAAGGAGTGCAAGAGTAATTTTGAAATAAAAACTCAAAAATCGAAATTGGTATGTACCTACTAGGATACGGTATACTTGAACCGAGTCGAAAGGAAAATGTTTCGCTCACCATCCACTGACGATTGCGACTTTAAATTGAGAAATATCCGTCCTTTTGTTATTTAAACTAAAAAAGAATTAGGTAATTATGCTAATAATAACCTGTGGAACTCTCTATCATTATTAAAACTCTTTATAGCTGTTTATAGCTTAAAACTCTGTTTATAGCTTAAAACTCTGTCTTTTAAGCTATAAACAGATTTCGTAGGCGTGAATTGGTAAATATTCTCTCAAATTTGTTATTTAACAAAAGTAACATCACACTGACCCATAATTTAAAGAGTCAAGGTCAATGCGATGATCAAGTTTATATTTTAAAATTCATAAACTCAGAAAATTTATATTAATTGTTTGAGGTGAATAGACAGAACAACAAATGTAAAAACGATGTTGTTTGAGAGTTGACAAAAACTCAATGACATATCGATTCTTTGACACACAAATATTTCTATGTATGCATTTATCAATGACCTACTTGGCTGGCGTTGTTTATCATTTAGAAAATCGGTTGCAAAAGTACTAAAATTTAAGTTTACCACTCAAAAAACAAATGTAGTTAAATTTAGTCTGAAGCATTTAGTATTTAATACGAGTATCTACGTTATCATATTATTAAAACTATGTGAAATATGTCTGAGATACACTAAATAAAAACATGTCTAATAGATGCATGACTTTCAAATGGAAGTGAAAGCATGTTACAACAATTGACAGATGTGAAATATTTTTAATTCATCCATCACAAGAAATTATCATGTTATGTTTATCTGAGTATATTCAATTTGTTTTTTAGTGAAATATTTAATTCTTGTTTTCTTCATATCAAAATTATTTGACAAACAATATTAAAACAAACAAACGATACGAGTATTAATTCAGAGGCTAACCAAGTTTGATTCTCAGTAGGTACTACCAACATGTAGGGTTTACAATAAGAATATGAAATTTATTAGAAACGAAATTTTACACGTTTTATATAAAAACAGTAATTGGATTATTAAAAATTAATTATAATGGATATTATTAATATAATTTCAAATGTTGGTCAAGAGATTGGATTATTACGATATGCTTATTCAATTTGGATAAACTAGTCGAAAATATTCTGGTGGCTTCAGGTCTCCGAAAAAGAAAATATATCTCCTCGTCTCCTCGAAAAATCATTTGTAATTTCTTTAAATTCACAAAAATCATTTATCGTAAAAAATCGTGGAATGCTAAACTTTAATTATTGTAAATATTTTATAGGCAGACATGGGTAAAAATCAAGTCATTATAAAACATCTTAAAAAGCGCCCCACGGTTTTTTACGATAAAATGATTTTTTTGATTTAAGAGAAATAATTTTCTGCCTTTTAGTTCAGCTCTTTACTAAAGTGTGCTTTTTATTTTTTTTAACTTTTATCTATTTTGTGTTTCTTTTTTAGACAGTTATTTATTTATCAAAAATTCAGTATAAATATGGTGGGAGCGCAAGTAAATGAATACATTATCAGGTATGAAAATCGTTAGTTCTGAAAATCCTGATCAAATAAAGGATAATCAAATAAATTTATTAAATAATTATATCGTCATCAGTCCTTAATAAGTATGCCAAATTTCGAGTTAATCCGACGTTGTGAAGGGGGTCAAAATTTCCGTTACATACTAACATACACATGAGCGTGCCAAAAATGCTACATTCATTTTTATTGATCACAATTGTACTCTTACATTTTCTGCTTGTACTTTTAAACATAATTTATACTTATTAAGCAATTTTATTTATCAATTTCTTGAGGTAAACCTTCAGCTGATATTTTTCAAGAAATTATAAAAATAAACGTTTTTAATTGAATGAAGGAAAAACTGGAAGCCCTCTCCCAAAATGTGGATGCTACATTTCGGAGGGTGAAGAAAATTTATAATATTCAATAGAAACATCTTTTTCTAACACCTTTATGTCTAATTAAAGCTAAGTTTACCGAGTAACTTAAACCTGAATATAGAGATTTTTTAGTTTTTAAACTATAATTTATTTTATTAGTTTTAAGTCTCGCTAAGTTAAAAATTGTGTAATTTTTGGGTAAGAAAACCAAACCATTTATCCGTTTCAGTCAATATTTCAAGATCATATTATCGTAATAAAGATAATATCGATCCTGGTGATTGTGGTCAGGATACAAAAACAAAATTGTGTTGTATTGTCATCTAGCCTTAATATATGTGCAATTTTTCAAGTTAATCGGACAATTAGAAGTATGTTAAAAAGCATTTTAAAAATAATTTTCGTGGGTTTTGAGCAAGAACACGTACGTATGAGTGACCAACTAGCTTGTGCTAAGAAAAAATGACTCAAGAAAATGTCTGTGAAAATTCGGTCGTTTGGTGATTAGATCTTTATTTGATTGCATTAATATGACATAAATTGAGCATAATCTATTGACTATTACTTTTGTCCCCTTTGTATGAGACATAATAAATATAGAAAACAAAATTTACTAAAAACAATCACCTGTGCGTTTGTAATTTTTAGAATCAGTAAAAAGGTATATTTATAGTCTACTAAAAATTAACTTCAACGCTACCAGTTTTATTCATATATGTCTTATATCAATGTTTAATAATATGAAGAAAAGCATTTTGATGAGCTTAAGTGTGTAGGCATGAAACATAATGTTATTCTATTCTTTTACACATCCCATCCACGTATAGACATGGATGTGTCTACTAATTCTATTACCTACTATTCATTCAAGGACTTTTCCATCTATTCTTTGGATATAAATGACGTTATTATTAACATGATGACTCTGTTGTAATGTAAATGGTGAATAATGATTCACACAACTATAATAATAATAATATTAATATTAATAATCATAATCATAATCATAATAATGTTATATATGTTATTAATTACTTAGTGTGTGGTATTTTTAATAACTAGGTATGTATGCATGTATGTATCTATGTTGTGAATAGTTAGATACGTTATTTTTGACACAAAAGATTTAACTCCATACATACGATTACGTACATATGCACACAAGTACGTCACTTAAATTACTTTGTTTTATACAGAGAACTATTAAAATAAGCAAGATAAGTGACCCGATTTTCGGAATATCCAGAAATCTCTTTGATATAACGCTTTATTATAATTAAACGTTGATAAACTCTTAGTTGTTAAGGTATACTGTATAAAAAAATTCAGAAAATTCGAAAAATGGAGGGAGTGATATTATTTCGCTAGGTAATTTTTGATGAGAAATGACTTGACTAAATATATATTTTTATCATTCTTCTCTGATAATAAACCTCAAGATGGTGTAACGGTATTGCAAATGCTATAGATGCGACTTTGTTTTTTTAGACGAATATTATAGATCAAACTTGAATCATCTTTTGAAGATAAAGAAATTGAATTAAGTTTCGGTAAAAAATTATGCAATAAATTTTCAATATCTTCGTTACAACGATCAACATCGATTGTATACTCGTATATGAAATTTAAATAAATCTTCATTTTTAGAATTAATAGCACTGGATAGAGAATTTAGAGCGGCCTGATTATAAAAATTTCGGTTCAAAAAAAAATTACGAAATTTTGACCATTGCTAATAATTCTTGAGAACATTCATCAAACTTTTGTTCAGTATCAGCCATTTAACTTGATTCGAACAATAAAGGTTTCCAAGTACCTTTAATTTTGTTGTTGTAAAGTAACATTCAGTCCTGTAGATGAGGAATTTGGTACCAAACAAGTTTCAGCGTTCGAAAGTGAATGCGCTTTCGCGCATTAAATGACTTTTCTTTAATCAAATGAAAAGCCGAAAGTCATCGTGCAATTAAGGAAAAACACTTCACTGAAGTTTGACTGTGTTTCAGAAATTAATTCAACGGAACAAAAATTGCCAGGCAATTCGTAATAAACCGATTGAAAAGAATAATCTTTCTCAAAAATTTTGAAATTGATTGATTGAACGATAGAAAGAGACGCAAAAATTTCTTCAGAATCAATTTTATAATTCAAAACATCTAATTTTGAAACGTTAAAAATTGATTTCAATGATTTTATTTGAATTTTCGCTCTATGTGGAATCCCAAATTTAGTTTTAAGATTTTGCTTATGGTGAGTATCCGTTTCGCCAAGAATCAGTAAAATGTTGTGTGAGATAAAATCAAAATCTTACAAAAGTTCTGCCATAAATTTAAAGTTTGATTTAAAGTGGAAAATTTTGTAAATAATAATAACATTTGAACTTTCATTATCAAATTTACTCTGATCAGGTGTTTTTATTATATCTACAGACGGGCTTAAGCTATAAGTTAAAGGTAGTGTATTTAAAATTTGCAAACTCTCTATACATAATATATACCTACTATAATAATATAACGACGCCACTATTTATAAATATAACATTTTTATTAAAATATAATGTTGTAATAACATATTTATTATACGAACTGAGTTGAGTTAAGTTGAGTTAGTCTTTACAATCTTATGTATGTATGTACTTCTGTTCTGTCTGTGTGTAATAAATAACATGTTAGTAAAATAAAATATGTTAAGAATAGACGTTAATTTCAAAATGATATGATGGGATTTTATATACAGTTTGTTCAAAAAATTATTTACGCATATGAATCATTGATTGTATTGTAGTGCTGCAACCCATAGAGGCAATAACAACCGGGTCAATATTGATTCAAATTTAAGTGGTGATGGTTAGCCATTAGGCTAAACCTATCAAGGGTCAACATAATTTCAGCCAGGCTTTCTGAGTAGATTGTGACGCTTGTCACTGTTGCTTATAAGCAACAGTGACCATTTCCAGTCCATACATTTCCAGTCCATAGTTTGACCATACTCAAACCATTTTCCAGTCTAAACGATTCTTGAATGTGAGTACCTTTGAGTACATATCTCCGTCAACTCCCGTTGGGGTAATATATTGATATTCGCTCTTCTTTGATAACTTAATTATTTATCCAATTTTTTTTGTTTTTTTTGTTTTGAGAGAATGTATATATCGACACGTTTCTCCACATTGCTTTTTATAATGATGTAGTTCTATGAGCGGTTAGGAAGACGTAAGTAGTCTCTCATCTTTCCTGTCTTCATCAACATCAAGTGTGCGTATTTGGCTCTGGTTTCCACATCCAAGAATCTAGGAGGCTCCAGCAAAGGCTGGAAAAGGAGTGCTCCAACTGGGAGCAGTCAGTCTTTGAACGTACCACTCCTTAGCGCAGCTTCAACTTAGTGCTTCAACTTAGGACTGCTTACCTTTGTATCTTAGAACTCTTTCTGTTTTCTTCTCATTCAGCGCCTTCAAATTAGGACTGCATGTGTGATGTGTGAAAAAAAAAACTGATCAAGAAATTGATTATTTTCTTATGAACATTTTCTTGCATGCGCATTTATATGCATACTGCGCATACCCTTTATACTTTTTATCCTTTCTTCTAAGTTTATTTTCCAAGGCTTTTCTTAGGTTTAGAATCCAGGATGATTTCAAGGTCATTTGCTTCCGTAGAAAGTGCAAATTCCTTTTCTGCCAACCTTGCCATATCACTGGGGTTAATTCGGAATCTATTCTCCTATAAAGGCGAAAATATATATTTAAATAATTTATTTAATGTATAATGAATAGTACAATTAATTTTCTAAGTATGGATTGGATGGAGATAATGACTAGTCAATGTAAATGGTCCAACTGGTTTATTATATTCAGATTCTCATTATCGTAGCCTTGGTTTCCACATAAGCACTTGTTTAGTGGATACCTTAATTCCGTTACACTCCCTTGCCCACGTTGATATTTCGTTTGCGAGTAGTATTTTATTGATCACCATCAGTCGCAACGGGGGGTAGGGGGAAGTACACCTCACTGTGCACTTTATTTTCATTTTCTTCATTCGTCTCTCGAGGGCTTTAATCAAAAAGATAATCGACTGATTAGTATTTTATTGTTCTGGGGCTTGATCTACCAGCTTTCGGTATGAGCGTTACCCTCACCTCTTTCCATTTCTCGGTAAAATAGCCCAGTGTTAGGCTATTCTGAAAGAATTCAATCTTTCGACGTTAATACATTGCAAATGTTTTCAAAAACAAAGTGTATGTAAAATCTCTCAAGATAACTGATCTGTATGTAATATGTGAAATTTGGTATACATTTTTATTGTTGACAAGATATAAATTATTTAGATAAGAAGATATTTAAAGTTTTATATTGTCGAAATTTTTTGGTATTAATGTAAGTTGGATTAATGTTAAGTCAACGATTGCTCCAAAAAATTAAAAATAGTCTTTATTCATATAAAGGACCACTCACTGAACAGTTCTGAATTTGTTTAATTGTTATTTCTAATGACCTTCTGACTAAAGTTTCTGAGGTGCAAAACTAAAAATGCACAGAAAGTATGGTGAGTAAAATAGAATGAAATGTTATCAGAGATGGCCAGTTAAGGAATAGTTAGGTTAATAAGGGATGGCTAGTATTTTCAATTAATAAGTAATTACTCTCGTAATTGATCGGTAAGGTACACAAATTGTTGTTTTATATAATAAAACTACCTAACCCGACAAATGTTGTCTTGTCTTAACTATGAATATTGAATTCGATATGGTACCTCTAGAAAACCCGGAAAAAATGTATAACTATTAATAAATTGGTTTAAAATCTTTCATACAGTATAATAAGGGAGTTTTTTAGTGTCGGGACTCAAAAGTCTAAAATAAAATAAATTATCAAAAAAATGACAACCTAATAAGTTACATAGCGACTTCAACAGCGGGGGGCCCGTTTAAATATAGACCGGCGCAAATCTTCCCAATAATGGGCCCTGAATGTTGAAGTAAACTATTTGGCTTGTTTCTTTCTTTTAAGATTTTATTTGACGAAGTCTGTTTTTTTACTTTTTTTTAATGATTTAACACAAATCTGTGTATTAACTATTACTTTCAATTTCAATTAAAATTTTCTTCAGGTCGTAGGTGAAGTATAGTCGTATAGTTGAAATAAAGTCTAGTTATGAATTTCTTTTGCCAAGTTGTAGTAAACGATTGAAATGGAATTATACATAGAATAATAATTTATTCATATAAATTTTAATCATTTTGACTTTTATGTATGCAATTTGGCGTGTATAATAATATATCATCACACTGATTTAGTGATGAAATTTCTTCTCTATTTTGTTGTACTTATCTAAAAAAAGAATAAATATTATGGAATCTCAGCTATTTACACGTTAGCAAAATAGTCAGTGTTCATGTTTCAATCACACGACTGTCGTTTGATACTAAAAAAATTAATATTATCTTAACATAAAAAGACTTGTATTATTTGTTATAAATAGTACCATTACTTAAAAAAGCTTGTTTGAAAATCCTTATCCACTTTGTTGTTATGAAACTTTGTTTTTTTTTCGATATTCCTTTTTACCCGACTGTCAAGGAGTGGTTGTGTTTTTCGCGCGTCTCTTGTATGTATGTATATTTGTTTGTAAATTTCTTAATTACCTTGCATCATCAAAACAGCTCGATGAATTTCGATGGTTAAGGCATCGTTATGTTCGTCTTAAAAATCCAGGTGTCTCTACATAGGTGTCCCTACATAGGTGTAGGAATTTTGGTGCGAAATAGTAATTTGTTACTATACAAAAATTAACCAAAAATATCGAGTAGGGTATCAAAGTAAAGTAAAATTAAAGCGGATTACAAAAATATATATGTTATTTGTTTAAAAATTAGCAGTAATAAATTGGTTGAAAAGTTTTAATATAGTATATTTTTTTAGTGCTGGAAAATTAAAAAGTAGAAAATAAAATAAATAATTAAAAACATCAAAAACTCGACTGCGTTAAATAAAATCTGAAAACAAAGAAACAAGTCTAGAAGTTTATATTGCGAATTCAACAGCCGGGGCCCATTAAAATCTAGACCGGCTTAAATCTTCCCACTAATAGACCCCGCCCGATTGTTCAAATCACTATGTAAACTTCTTTGTTTCTTTTCAGATTTTATTTAAAGCAGTCTAGTTTAAAATTTTTTTTTCTTTTTTTAATTATTTTTTCTTTTGTGATAAAATGAAGACTAAACAGATGACAATCGAATAAAATTGTAAAAATATTTCAGGTGACAGATATGTAAAATCAGTGCATTGGTATTTAGTGATATTACTCTCACATTTTGTAATTATTGAAACTTGCCATAATGTTTCACTTCCTTGTAATAAATTAAATTAAAGAAACTGTTAATATTTCTTCATAAATAGCTAAGGGTATTCATTAGGCGTTTGGTATTCGCATATTATTAAAAACTAGTAGCTAGCGTTTCGCAGTAGATGTAATAAAAAAAAGTTAAAATTATAGTATGACTCGCTTTCGGCTTAATGGCCACTGTGCATAATGAGTACAAGTTGACGCTTAGGACAATAGTAATGAAAGTACTGAAGGCTTAAAATTACCTTCAAATGTTAAAAAATACTGACAGAAATAGCTCACATTTACATTTTTTAAGATCGAATTTTACTTAATAATAGTGGTGCTTTAAATTTTATCGTTGTATTAGTGTTTTGCCATATTTTTTCATACCAGTCCTACTTATCATTAATATTTTGAAACAGTTCATTCACATTTTGCCTGACAGTACCTATGGACACAACCTACACTCTATGTCACAAAAATCGCACGAATTTACATAGAAATATATACCAAAATATGCATCTTTTGTGACACAGAGATAGATCACATATTTGTTCTCTTAAGTAATCCGTTTTAAAAACGTGAATCATAGTCAGTAAAATTCGTTGCATGGCATGCACGGCCCATTTATTTGTGCCATACAGACAAATAAATGTAAATATAGTATGAATATTTGATGTTAAGATAATTGTCAATTTATATTAAAAATTGCAATAAAATGTTAAAGTTTCATTCACGGTCATTTTGTTCCTCCAGACAATGCATGCAAATTTAAATGGGTGAATATAAATAGAACAAATTTCATTTCATGGTAAATACAATTTGGTGTTTTAATAGTACGCTAGCCTGTTACTCGATAATGCGTAGATAAAAAGGTTTTTTTTTAATATTGAAAATCAAAAGGCCTTGAGTTAAAATGTGATGATGTAATTAATTATTTTTATGTGAAAAACAAGGTTATTCTTTTTAAATAAAGTATGTTGGCGTTTCAGCGGGTCAATGACTTTTCAAAAAAAATCAATTTAAATTCTTTCAATTTATTAGAGAAAAATTGGTAGATGCCATAAAGTAAATAAAAAAATTTTCTTTATTACTTTAATATAATACATTTAGTTAAATATTGAAAGGATGGTGGATTTAATTTAAGTAATATCATCGCTTCAGAACGTCAAATTGAATTGAAACGTCGCACACTTATCAAGGATCGATGACATTTATTTGCGCTCCCACCATGTTTATACTGAAATTTTGATAAATAAATAATAGTATAAAAAACTAAAAAACGCAAAATAAATAATAGTTTTTAAAAAAAATACTCTTTTTTAACAAGCTGAACTAAAAGTAGAAAACAATTTTTAAAAGTGAAATAAAAATAGAGTGAATAAGAAAAAATTATTTTATCATAAAAAAGCGTGGGGTGATTTTTTAAATAATTTGTAACGACTGTACTTTTACCAATATCAGCCAAGAAAATACTTTAAATAATTGAAATCCAGTATCCCGCAAATATTACAAGTTTTAATGCATCCCTGTTTTAATTTCGCCGGGTTACCAACATAAAGTCTAATATTTGTTGTCTTAGAGGCTTGAGAGGTCACTAACAATAAATTTCAATAATAGTGATGACAAATTAAGATGGTGAGCTTAAAACCATTCACAACGATTAATTCCTGCTTTATAAATGCATTTTGGTCTGGTAGTTAATTTTAGAAACAAATTGATAAAAAATGTTATGCAATGGACATGAGGCATCGAAGCTATTAACATGTAATTTTAAACATTGTTTTATCCATTTCATACTAAAATTAACTGCTGTAATTCAATAACAATAATTGAGACACGTACCTAACTTTGTTATTCGTGATCAAAGTGTAAGTTTCGCAAAGGTTTTTATACCGTACAGTATTGTAAATAACGTCTCCTTTTTTAAGTATCTGCCCCTATACTATATCAGTATTGTAATGAACTTCATGCATTTATTATCCTGCAGTATCTGGTTCTATACCATACCAGCATTGTAGTAAACGCCATGCATATCTTACCGTGTAGAGCGAAAATACGACTCTCTAGAAGCATGTTAAACGGATCGTGCTTCTAGGCAAATATTGTACTTTCAACCCTTTACATATTGTCTTGAATTTCTGATTGACAACATGACAACATTTAGCCTTAGAGTAAACTGGAGTAGTGCATCTTTAATTTTTACCCTTAAAATGAGCCCTTGTGTAGTTCAGAAAGATCAAGGATAACAATATGCCTGTAATTACTGTATATTTTTAACGAAACCAAAACTTTCACGTTTTCTTTGTTTTTTGTAGTTGACCTGCTTTACTTTTAATAACGCGTGTAATTATTAATTACCTACCGGTTCTTGCATAAGAAAATTAATTTCAGAGTAACTTTGTACCTTACTTTCTCAAACATTTTGTGCAACACATAGAATAAAAGTCCTTATAATAGTTGTTATCAATCCCGAATTTTTAAATCTCACCCCTTTTCTAAAGATAAATTACAACCGTCCATAAGTTACTATTCTTATCAATAAATATAATATGAAAGACAAAAATATCACAAAGCATCTATAAAAAATATTGTGAAGGTTGTCGAAAACAAGAAAAATGATAACCATTTAGATTGTGGGGTAATAAAACATAATATGATAAAAAGTTTCTCACTGTCATGAATTTTTTTTCTGGTTGTTTTATGAATAAATAAACATAAAGGATGAATTTAATTTTTTCAAATATTTTTTCGGGACTTATTTGGATGATTTTATTTAATTTTCGTCCAATATATAGTTTTACGAAAAATGCTATAATGTTGTTTCAGTTTGTTTTTTTTTTTTTTTTTAAATTATATTTCTTGTTTGATTATTATATTTTTTGATCAGCTTAAAACTATATTTAATGAATATTTAGTAAATCTTTATTTTCGGCAAAAAAAGTGCATTTTTTGTTATTTTAAGGTCCTTTTTCTAAAGGTTAGGATTTTTAAAAGTGGTTTTTTTGTGACAGGACGAAAATGAAGACCAACTTCATTTTCTTAAATGTAAACCCATATGTTTTAGCCAATTTCCCTGGTAAATAATATACAATGTATCGCAGTTTAGATGAAGACACCCTCACACTTTCGTCATTTATAGGAATATCAGTTTGAAAATTTGCACAGTAATATAGAGGGGGGGGGGGGTGTATTTCATTTTTTAAATTTTTTAAGATACCTCACAGGAACCTGAATCTTAAACTCAGCCTACTACAAATAAACATATAGGGCTATAACTTATTAGTTGCCTAGAATTTTTTTATGGTCGTAAACTGATTTTCATGACAAAATTCGCATTTTTAAGTTTTCATTATTTTGGTCTTTACTCAAAATTATTATAAGTTTATTTTTTAATTTTGTAACTATAGAATGTAAAAACTGGACAAATTGATAATTTAATAGTGTTATGTATTCAAATGTTTCAATAAACTTGTAATAATTTTGAGAGCAGACCAAAAAATGAAAAAATTATAATTGCTAATTTTGTCATGAAAATCGGTATATGGGCATAAAAAAACATTTTAAGCAACTTTTCCTTAAAATTTTTTTCGATATCTCTAACCATCTCTGATGCTAGGCAAAATTTTAAGCATTTGCCCTATTTGTCAATTTGTAGTAGGCTGAGGTTAAGGTTCAGGTTTCGGTTAAATACCTTAAAAAATTTGTCTCATCCCTCTATATGACTGTGCTATTTTTCAAATCAATATTCCCATAAATGACGAAAGTGTGAGGGTGTCTACATCTTAAATTCGACACACTATATATAAAACTGTTGTTTGATAAATTTTGGAAATTTTTTACAAGAGAAAACTAACAAATTCTGTTTTGTATAATTTTTTTTCTGTTTTTTATCAATTTTACTTTTGGAATACAGGGCATAATACAAACCGGTAGAAAATACTAATTTAATTAAGTTTATGTATGTAATTTTGCGTGAAATATTAGTACGTTCAGCTTTACAAATTGTGGGTTTCTAGCAAGATATATTATACAAAAATTCTTAATGAACTAACTGTAATGTAATGCTCGACTCTTAGCGCCAATAAATTATTACGATATCCACTAGAAAATAGGAAAATTTATCTAATATTTTTTGCTTGTTTACTGCATCATATTTTCATTTTTTCTAATCACACTGTATAACATAAAAATAGTAATAATTTTCCGGTATAAAATACATTGAACTCAATATTATGCGTACCATATCAGTATTACACAAATATGGCAGAGCTACCAATCACTAATAAAACAACCAAATATATAATAATACAAAATTACCACATAAATTATGTCAAGAAAAAAAAGAAGAACAAACCTACTAAATTTGATATATACATATATATTATACTGAAAACCAGAAAGTATTGATACATTTATGTAATCCTAACTAAGATTTTACATGCGAAAGAAATATTTGGTGATTTAGAAATACATGGGTAACATTCCAAATAACATGGGTTTGTTACCTTTTGTGGCGAAAATAAACCTTGAAGGGGGATGAGCGTTTGTATAGGTTATGAAACATTAATGTACTAAAACCATAGCATAAAATTGTAATTTATTTCGATTAGTTTCGCTGAGTATTTAGAGATTCCACTTGGATCAGAACTTTAATAATAGTTTCATTTAGTATTCTTAGATGTGGTTATACAAACAAATTAGACTGATTTTAGTTGTGGTTGCATACAGTCAAAATCGGTTAAAACGACATTGAAAGGACCAAACCGTATGTTCGTTATACCCGATAATCGTTTAAGGAGTTATACTTTTCTATATTAAAGTGAAAGAAATGTGCATATGTATCCAATTGGTTGCTATAACTGATATACCAATATAATCGATGTTTTTATAGCTTATACAGTAATAGGTATGTTCGTATAAATATTCTAAGGTCATCCGATTTCTCAAACTCCCTTTTCAACCTTCGGTATAGCAATATGTTTTATAAAAAGAAAGGCAGCTTCTCACATGGGTCTTTATTTCAACATCCATGAGCAAATTATATTCTTCAACCTTGGACCTATGTAACTTCAGCTTGATAAAATCTTAACTTTGAAAGTTGAACAAGCGTTTTAAAATCAAAATATCCAAGATGCGTAAAAATATAATGCCTACTCTTCCACATATAATTCGTCCTTGAACAAAATTTCCAAGATCAAATGAATCAATTAATTAAATATTTAAAACCCCTAAGATTTATTTTTCTTAGTACTTTGGTGATAAAAATGTGACTATTTTTGGAGCATTTTTCTCCCAGATTTAAAATTTTTTAGTTTTTAAAATGAGTAACCGATAAAAAATAAGAAATAAAATATTTTATGGATGGGGAAAAATTTTGGATTTGTTTTTTGAAATTTTTGGATCTGGATTTGTTGTATTTAAGATGACATCGATTAATGGTTGCGGTAAATTATTGCGTGCTCGTGGAACATCTTTTGCAATCGAATTTTGCGACTAAGCAATCAAACCATAAATGCCGTATATGCATGCACGTCAACCGATTGCCATAAGTTTAAGGTTTTCGTTCCATTAGTTAATTTTGGAAGTTACAAATATCTATGTTCCATTTTCCGTACTCTTCAGTATATTTAGTTATTTTTATGACACTCAATTTGAAACTTGAATTATTTATAAGTAAAAAATAGTACGTTCGTAATAAATATTTATTTATAGAGAGAATTCAATAGGATGATCTCTTCACGATTAATATTGACATTGATTGTTATTTATGAATAGATTTTTCTAACTTCCACTTATAAATAAATAAATATTGTAATAATCATTACCATGCAAAGCTTATATTTATACTGATTTGATTTACGAAGAAGCGAGATCTAGACACCGAAATATTCTTCGGACGATACATAAAATTTTATTTCATTCTTTGAAAAGGAAATCAAAATTACCAAGGCAGATAAAGAAAAATATATATAATTGTTATCTTATATATAAAATTCTCGTGTCACGGTGTTTGTGGTTAAACTCCTCCGAAACGGCTTGGCCGATTCTTATGATTCTTAATCTCTCTACGATCAATCCCTATTTTTCCATCGCGATTGTTATTCTTAATAATTTCCTTCAATTATGATTTTATTCTCAATTCAAATTGATATTCCGCCTTCGCCGGTTGACAACCGGTCAACTATCTGTCTATCAGTTATCCCCGCTAGATGTCTACCGTTGTCACCTCTCATCCAGCAAACATCACGGAGTAGGGATGAGAACGAAGCCGGTCTCCTGTCTTGAACGCTTATAGTAGATAGTTATTTTTATTGAACTAAAAAAATGTTTCCTAGAAGTAATATACATGGCAAAACAACGTTTGCCGCGTCAGCTAGTATTATATAACAGTTAATTTCCTTATAATTTTATAATTAAAAATTGGTTTTTGGAAATGTATGTACCGATAATGATTTCGTTCCCACTTTATTATAACCTGATTTTTCAGAAATATGTTTTTAAACAAATCAAAAGCAACTTTCCGAAGGTTTTGAGAAATTTGTTGTGACAAATCTTTATATAAAAGGCAAAAGTGATTCCGATTTGCTGTCAGCCTAAACAAATATAATGATGTCACATCCAATAAAAAATTGTTTTTTTTTTTACACCAAAATTAATTTATTTTTATAATTAATTTATTAAAAAAATGAAACTTAAACAAAAATTATCAAATATATGAATTTGTAGCGATACATATTAATGCAACTCTATTATTCGATATTATTTTCAAGGTAAACTGTTTCAATGCGCGATCTATGTGTAAGTCTAATGCTACGATGATGGAATAAATAAGTAAGAAACCTGAGCATATGAAAATTTTACGGTATAAAATTATACAGAAAAAAAGAAGTTGAGTTTTTCTTTTTCATTTTGAGGTGACCTTCAATTTTACCTTCTTGGTTATTCAACAAGCCATCCCATTTTGAGTTATTAGAGAAAGAGGAACTCTTGAAATTAAAATATTGTTTGCTTATAAAAACAGTGACCGTCGACATCGATTGAGATCATCTTCCTTTATATTTTTGATAAAGATTATATATGGAAAATTCTTTAAGTTGCGAGTTGAAAGCTTCGAGAAGGTTGTTTTTATACAATTCCAATAGATTGTTGAAATCGTTTGTGGCTATTTATTGTCTACTATATTTATTTATAAACATATTTTATATCAATGCAAACTTACTTAACCATGAAACTATTGTTGTTTACTATCTAGACAATAAAAGTCAAATTATTTTATTTCACTGTTTATAAATTATGTTTTAGATTTCTGTTATTTAAAATATCTCTTACTACATTTAATAATTTATTAGTTCATTGGCCTTTTGTCTATGACCATTTGCTTAAATAAGGAATTGACCATCTAAAAAATTATTATGACTTATTTACATTTACTTTCATGAGTCTGATTCGAAATAAATTTATTAAAATTTCCCATGTTAATTAATTAATTTATAAGTATTCTTGAATCATCCGTTAATTATTTGTTCGCATGATCCAAGTCAAAATACGGGTGGTTTTTTCTATGATAAACTAAGTAGAAATAACGTAGGTCATATTCAAAGGTCGTAAGTCGTTAATTTCCTTAGCCTGTTGTCAACATCTACTTGATATCGAATGTTTTCGTAAGCATATGATTTCCTTAAAATATTCTCTTAAAAACATGACTAAGTGGTGATGGTTTTAAAAATCAAATAATAATTTCAAAACGTTATAAATTCCTCAGAAGCATTTCATTCTGAGATAGAACAAAGGTGTTAATAGAAGTTACTTGATGTATTTATTACTGGCTCTGTCTTTATATTTTCTATTACAATTTCAATACATGTAATAAAAATTCAATGACACATTGTCAAAATAGACCAGTTACTAATTTAAAAAAAAACTATGCTGACCTCTCACAAATTTCGAACAAAATTTTTTTCATCGCATTTTAGGGGGCAGTTATTTCATGTTCATGCCATAAAAATCCGTCAAATTGCGGGGTGGCTCCACCTCTAAAAAGGTGTTCATCCCAAAAATTTGTAAAAGATTTATAAAAAAAGTATTCAAACTATGCTGTAAAAGATAGAGTTTGAGGAGGGCGGAGCGTAAAATATTTTGAAGTTTAAAGTGCACGTGACTATTTTTTATTATTTTTATATTTTTGAGTGCAAATTACTAAACAAAAAACTTTTATATTCTTTTTCATCATATTTTTCTCGATAAATCTGTTAGATACGAAAAAATACAAGTGATCTTTTTTTAAATAAATTGATTGAACTTTTTATTCTTCATTGTTAATATCATGTTTTTTGAGAAATGTACAAAAATATGCACTTTTGGGTTAAATAATTTCTTTTGGGAGGGAGGACACTCTCCAATTTGACAAACTATTGTAGCTTGATGGAGTAACTGCAATTCTTCTCAAAATATTATTTGAATAAATTTTCTGTTTCGAATTTTTTGCGAATGGCTGGTCTAAAACTATTTTCAAATTACAGAAACAACCATCTGGTAATATTTATTTAAATATAATTATATTCGATAATAAAATTTTTACGTATTAATGTCTTTGATCAAATAGTTGGTACTATAATACTCATGTTGTGATGAAAAAAATTAAATTATTTCTAACACTGCTTTTAAACTGACCTAATTCGTCTGTTTGGGCCCATGTATTTGCAAAAAGTGTTATTTCAATATTATGGAAAAAACCGTGAAATTGGTACTTTCCATTTAAGTGGTACTAAAAATCACGTACAAACAAGTGAAAACAAACAATCGACTCAATTAAAAAGCAATTGAGTTAATTATTTAAATATCATGTAAAGACAATCTGTTCTGCTCTGCTGCTGCATATTTTTAATGTTTTTTACTTTCGAGTGGACTAGAAGTCGTTAACCTAGCCAGTCAGCGAAAAATTTCTAAAAGTGTTACATAAGTATTTTTACTAAAGATAGTCTTGGCCACATTTTTCTAGGTAACCCATTGCAGGGATGTTGGTTAACTTTTTATATTTGTATAAAAAAATCGTAGTGCATGAGCTACGTTAGATAAGCGAGTTCCTTCAAATATTGAAAAAGTAACACTTTTTTTCTTAAGAATTTTTATTTCGAAAACTAAGTGTCTAGAGCAAAAAATCACAGGAGTGCTTTTTTACTTAAAACTAAAAAAAAACCAACCACCCACCTTGCACCTTGTTAATCTGTCAATTTTTCTCATTAACGAACTGGACCACTAAATGTATACATACATACATGTACATAAAATTGTATTTATACTTTATATCCAATCTTATACTGAAAAGCTACCAACTCTACAAGTTATAATCTCAGCAATAATATGATAACTTAAAGGATGGGTACATTTCTATTGAAAAAGTTGTCGCATGACTGAAGTTGAAAAGCGAAAAGTGCTCAATCCCTTATCCTTGTTTTCACTAAAGTTTTTATTCACCTTTAGATGGTTTTTTTATGTTATTACAAAAGCACTATGTCACACGTTTGTTAAAAGTGACCTTTATCCTATTATATAAAAACCTATTCAAACAAGTGATTTTAAAAGGTAAATAACACGGTTTAACATTTAAAAAGTACTGTTTTTCATTTACAAACATCTGGATAATATCAACAAGTTATTAATATTAATATTAGGTATACACTCTTGTTATATTAGCTATAAAAACACCCACATAACACCTATTAAAATATATGAAAATTACTAAAAAAATTTTGATGGTAATTTATGATACGAATCATAACTTTAAAATAATATTTTTTTCGGGAATTATATTAAATTGCGAACATGAATAATCGTTTAAATAAAAATTTATTAATAATTATTTTAACATTTTTTCATATGATGTATATTTTTGTGTATTCATATCAAGATTTTAATAAAAGGAATTAAATTGATGAGGTGGCGAATATATATTTTTGGATTTGGTTCAGTGTCAAAATTTCGTACTATTATCAATAGTGTTAGCTAAAACATCCAGGTAGGAACAAAACGTCCAACGAATAATCAACGATTGATTCAAGTTGTTTTATTTTTCATCTCTCTGTGGTTTATTCATTTTAACCAGTATTCTTCTGAACGTGATTACGTTTTTATATTATGTAGGTATGCTAAAATTCAGGGCGTTCTGTTATTGATAGCAGAAAATGGTACCAGTTAATTAAGCTTATCAAGACAAATGGAAAAGCTCTTTACCAAATTTTGATGTATAGGGGAGAATTGACTATTACGTACTGTAGCTTAAATCGTAGCGGATGGTTTTTTTACGAAATCTGACGAACAATTCATAGAATGTATGATAATCTAGACAAAAAATTTAGTTGTATATGGCGGTTAAATGGAAAATACGTCTAAAAATCAGATAAATTTTTTCATCATTTGAGTCATATTTTGACATTTTATTAAGTTCTTTGAATTACTATCCCGATTTGTTTCTAAACGTTTCTACATTTTTATAAAACTACGATCATTTTCATATTTGAAGAGATCAATTTCATTCAACATTTTAAATTCATTACTTGATTTTTTTTTAACTTGCACGATGGTTCCAAAATGGAACCAACGCAGATTTGCTGAAAACGTACATTTAAATTTCTGTAGACACTACATATACAAATTATAGATTTTATTCTTTTTTTTGTGCAATTTTTTCAAATTATCGACTTTATTTTGGATTTAATGAGTTCCTTATGTACCAGAATATTATTAGAAGACGGGTGAGGCTTACTGAAATAATAAGAAAAGCAATAAAATCACTTACGACTGAAATAATAAGAAAAGCAATGAAATCAGCTCTTTCTTCAAAAAATTATGCGCTTGGGCGACGAGCGATTTTCAAAGTTATGCTACAAAAGGCTTCTAAATTTACCAACACTTCCGAAATTGTTGCGATTATGTTAAATTGAATAGCTCAATTAAAAAGTCTGCTCGATTTGATTGCCTCAGGTCACATCCTAAGTGATGATTTTATATCGCAAGCAAAAATAAAACCCACCCTTGAGATATTTGAAACATACCATGTGAAGCAAGACCTTAGAAGGAAGGCCTTGCCAACGTATAACCCGTTATTTAAAAATCTTATAACCCCAGATGGATTTCAGAACTATTACACTTTTAAGGATGTTCCAGCATGGTATTTGCAGTTTCTATGTTAAAGCAATGGTACAATTTTTTTTTCGACAGAATTTAACGAAAAATTAAATTTAAGAATTTAATAATGCTTACTATTAATTCCCAAAGTTTCAGAAATTTTGACCGTTTAAAATGGGAAATAATTATGCCAACGTCCCAATTTCGATCAATTTACGTCAAAATTAATATCTCGAAAGTGAAAATTAATTTCTAAATTTTTTTTTTTAGAATTGTATTGTATAATCATTTTTTTATACTTTTTCTTCAATATATAATAATATCATAAAAAATAGTTGGAGAGACCGGACATTTTACATACTTTAAATGGGACATGACCCTCAAAATCGCGAACTTTGTCTTTAAATATCTCGCGATCTAAACGGTCAAAAATTATGAAATTTTAGGAATTCATAAATAAAGCTATTATAAACCCGAGAAAAAAAATTCGGCCAAATCTGTCGAAAAGTGATTTCATGCTGGTACTACCTTAATAATCCTCTATCTTTCACTCGAGTAGGTATTTGCACAACTCCAAACCTCGAATAAACATATTGTACGTGTTGTTTTCAGAAAAACCAGTTATGTCGTTGATTTGGTTGCCACATGCACTCTTTTTAATTGAAATGTTCCAGAAACTTTACAACATTTGTTGTTTGTTTGAGCCATTTACAAGTTTGAGCATGATAATTTTTCATGAAACTTAATTCTATGACTTGAGACTTAGAAAGCTTGCTACACGGTGAAAATATTTCACATATAAGAAATTTTTTTATTTTTTTGCAAACAATAGGGTATTTCACTATTTTTGAAAAAGTACTTCAAAATGTTGATTTTGCCAATAAAAAGCCATAATTTATTTCGGAAAAAATTCACACGCTTTCTTGCCAAAAACTTAAATTAAATTTTAAACCATTTTTTAAACTGTCACAAACGCGGGCATCCAATTTGATGACGTAACATGGGTATCACTATACGAAATAACACAAATAACTTTGATAGATATATTCATAGACATCTGATTATAACATAAATATAAATACTTATCTATGTATATATGATACCCAACTGTCTACACTGAACTAACTGATGGTCTATGACTCATACCGCTGTGACATCACAGCAGGGTTTACCCGCGTTTTAGGTCACGTGATATACAGTTTTAAAATTACGATTTTTAATTTTAATATTTTAAAAGAAAAAAGTGCTTTTATGACTCGAAATCAGAATATTTAAGTATATTTTTACATAAATTTTAACTTTTTTCAAACTTCATGATTTATTTTTGACTAATGATAATACCCTATTCACGAGTATTAATCACTCTTTGTTAAATGTGGTTATAAGCGGAATACAAAAATCTGTTTCTGTTATCTTCAAATTTTACACTGTATAATTTATGCTTATGTTGGCTTAAATATTATGTTGAACGTAATTAATAGTTTTCGTAAGAACTAAATTGTTTCGTTTAAAAACAATGTCATATAAACAGATCAGTTGTTCTGTTTGTGTTTATGTGTTAATCACTAAAAGTTTTTTTGTATGTTTCTGGATTGCACTTCTCATTTGATGAATATTGAATTTTAGTGTTACAAAAAACCGCCTAATTCACTAATAAATATACTTTCGTTTTATTTATTTACCTATTTTTCATTAAAAACAAGTGAAAATAAACAATTGACTGAGTTAGTTGTTGAAATACGTTAAGTGTTGAAATATGTATAGACAGTGTTGATGACTTTTATCACATTACACATACATTCATGTCACACATACACAACTGATATTTTTATATAATATATTACATACTATACAATTTGCGCCTAATTTGAACCCTCACGGGTAAACAGTGATGTTTACGAAAAAATTTTTCAAACAAAAGTTGTTTATTTTTTTATAAGGAACATTTTTTACATTTAAACTTTTGTTCTATCTCTAACGGTTTACAAAATGGGTCCTGCGGACACAAGACCCAGTTGATCTATGTTGCTCATTTACGAACTCGACCTCACTTTTTTCGTTCTGAGTACGCTGTAAAATTCAGCTTGATATATTTTTTCGTTTTTGAGTTATCGTGTTCACAGACGGACGGACGGACGGACAACCGAGAATGGACTAATTAGGTGATTTTATGAACACCTCTACCAAAATTTTGTTCATAGCATCAATATTTTTAAGCGTTACAAACATGGGAATAAACATAGTATACCTTGTATATTACATATACAAGGTATCAAAATGTTGTAAAATTTAAAGTAAGAGATAAAAGGTACGGGATTCTAAAAAGTGTCATATAAAATGTTTGAATAAAAAAATGGGCAAAATGCCATATGAGTTTTTTTATTTTAAATAAATCATCAAGAGATTTTGCATACTTGATAACAGTAAAAAAAAAGTATGCACTTGTGTAGTATTAATAAATAAAATACATTTTGTTCAAAATAATGGGGAAGGAGAGGCTAGGAATAGTTTTTATGTTTTACTCTTTGATCTCATAAAGTTTATTTCTCATTTATTTGCATTATTGCAGTTTCTCTTGTAGCTACAACAATACATTTTCTTTTATCTGAAAATCGAATTTTCAATTGTTTATAATTTATTATTACTTTTTGTTATTGTTAACTTTAATCCTGTATACGATATTTATTTACATCATGGTCTCTTGATTATAATTGATGTTTTTAGTATGATACATACAGCGTAAACAAAATATTGACAAATATCTTGTCTTGTAATCTTAATTAAAGAAAATTGAAAAAAATACACTTGAACCAGGACTCGAGCCCGGACTTCTTGGATTAATGTCAAGACATGATTAAAGTAAACAATAACAAAAAGTAATAATAATAAATAAGTTAATAAACAAAGTAAAAATAAAAATTCAATGAGTTGAAAAATTGCACTCTGTGTCTAGAACTCGAATAGCCTAATTGGTAGGGCGCTTGACATGAATGCAAGAAGAATCCGGGTTCGAGTGTATTTTTTTCAATCATCATTTTTTAAATGAAACGCTTTTACGATTTCTCATTTTTTGGTAGACAATTATATTTGGACGAATATAGTATCCGATTTAGAAGAACGATCCTACATTCCCCCTAAAATTCATCTTTTCGAACTATTCGATTATTCGAAAAGTTATTTTTGAATAAGAGCAACTTCATTTCTTTTCAGAAATACTTTTTTCGTATTTAAATCACTATGCAACACAAATAGCTTTAAGTTTAATTATACTACTCTTTTATCAACAAAATTTATACAATTTTATATCATTTGTTCGTACCTTCTGCAAAATATATAATTCAAAAACTTAATATATATTTGCATTGCATAAGTTTGAGAATATTTTGTACAACTACAAACCATATAAAGTCAAATTCTCTTAAAGTGATGCAGTTATATTATCTACTAAATACAGGGTGATACACCTTTTATGTACTTGCTTATTTTTATTTAACACAGTGGCTTAAGTGATAAGATAGATAATTTAATATAAGTGGTATCATTTTACTGAACAAGCCTTTAGATAAAGTGAATGAACAAGTAATAAAGTTAACAAATTTACTATAAAATATTTTTTGGTATAAATTCGTAACACCTTCCTTTATTAAATATGTAAATTATAACATTTTTGACATGCTGTGTATTCGATTTTAACGCAAGATGTCAAGAGAAGTCAGACCTACTAGTACAGAAAATGTAAACCGTACTTTAAAAGATACCCACTTTATTATAGAATTTATTGTGCCGTACTCTTTTATATGTGTATTGTATATGCATATGCTTTACAAGTTTTAAACAAACATTTCCGTTAAATATTATGTATCTATGGGCGTTACAAAACATAGTTCCTTTTTTTTGTCGCTAGATCGAGTCTTTCTTAGTATTAAAATACAATAATATTTTGAACAAGTGAAAACAAACAATTAACTGAGTTAATTGTTGAAATACCATGTATAGACAGTGTTGATGAAGCAATCGTTTGTTTTTTGACGTCACGTTAATAAAAAAAGATATCCACTTTTAAATAGCTACACACACACTGATATTCCCATATTAATGCATACTATAAAATTTGCACCTAATAAGCGCCCTCGTGGGTAAACAGTGAAGTTTACAAAAAAATTTTTCAAACAAAAGTTGTTTATTTTTTTATAAAAAACATTTTTTACCTTTAAACTTTTGTTCTATCTCTAACGGTTTTCAAGATGGATCCTACGGACCCAAGACCCAATTGACCCATATTGCTCATTTACGAACTTGACCTCAGTTTTTAGGTCCTGAGTACGCTATAAAAATTTCATCTTGATATCTCTTTTCGTTTTTGAGTTATCGTGTCCACAGACGGACGGGCGGACGGACGGACAACCGGAAATGGACTAATTAGGTGATTCTATGAACACCTATTCCAAAATTTTTTTCGTAGCATGAATATTTTTAGGCGTTACAAACTATGGACTAAACTTAATATACTATGTATATTTCATATATACATGGTATAAAAATTGTGTGCGTAGGTATATATCATATAATAGAACAAGATAAATATGTCGCATGCCTATGAAGTATTTTAGAACTATTAACTATGAATACGATTTTCACTATATACTCATATTATACAATCTATTCTCATATAATATTAAACAAACCGCGTAAAACTTTACAATAATGCTTTTAGCTTTTCTATATATTATATAACAAAAAAACAAAACTATTTGAAATAAACCGTAAGTTTTCTCAACCATAGCTATGCAACAGCATACATAAGCAATTCGAGTACGTATTTCACTGATTTATTGACGTTTCATTTTTGGTTTTGTAGTGCGGGTTTCTCATTCAATATACAACAAGTATACAAAACAACTTCTCCAGTATATTTACAGACAATATTGTATTTCATATATATCCATGTTTTCCCAGACGTTATTTGATATACAGTTTGTTGTATATAAATATAACTGTTTACTTTATAAGAGGAGACATCACTTTTATAAATACATTGCAAATTTTCACACACACCACAAATGGTGTATTTTAAAGTCATCTGGTCACAATCTCACAAGTTTTCACATCAATTTTCATACATATAGGTTATTGACAGTTTATGTCAACGGTACGTGTAGAAACAATTGTTTACTTTTATACTTTGTATACCTTTTTCTTCTGTTTACTTTCGTTCTTTATTTTAGATTGATTAGAATGGAAAGATTTATACTTTACAATAACGTCACTTTCAATAAACAATTAGGCCAGTACTCTTCTCATAACAATCTTTTATTGGCGAATTTTGTTAAAAATTTTGGAATTTGTATCAATAATAGAAACGGGTCTACACCTGTTTGTTTATGAAAATTGATGAATCGCCGCAGACAATTGAGGGGCTTAGCGACCAAAATGAACTCTCTTGGGTCGAAGTATGACTAAATATCTACAAAATATCAAAAAATAAAATTTTTCATTCACTTACCTAGCAGTAAGTGCAGAGTTTAAAAAAAGTAAAAATTGCCAAAAATGCTCCAAATGTTAATCCAGCCTCTAGCGGAGATCCATCAATTTTCAAAAACATACAGCTATAGACCCGTTTCTATTATTAATACGAATTCGAAAAAAATATCATAAATAATACATAAAAAGTGCTTCCTTCTCATACCATTATTGAAAATCCACAAAACTATTGACATTTTGTCATTTACAACTCCCATAACCCCTGCTTGCTAAGTTTAGTTTTTCCGAAAAAATTCATGTTCAACGTTCTAAATATCAAAATGTAATATTTTCCTACAATAAATTTTGTTTCTAGTAAACTTATTTTCCCCAATTTGTTCAAGAAAAACTTTCAGAAACGGATATTTTGAAAAAAATCAAACTTGGAACTTGAACCGTTTTTTTCTGGAATGCGGTAAGCTGTGATTGCTTAGATTGAAAGCAAAGTATATATTTCTTACATTTGAAAACATAATATCTTATAAAAAGTATACTTTCCTTGCAATTTCACGATAAGAGTATCACATATCCAAAATAATTCTTTTTATAATTTGTATTATACAAAGACTAGGATTAAGTCTACTTGAATTCATAGAAGATATGATTTTCTAGAATTTGCTGGTATAAGATACTGATGTAAATTTGAATAGACATCTAACGGTTTCATACGTTTTAGGAGTACATAGAGCTGGGTAGGAGATTCATAAAGCTATATAGGTTGTGGGGGATGAATATGATATTCATGTGGGCATATTATTGATTAAGATGTACAAAATGATTCAAAGCTACATTTAAAATAATATGGCACTGTAAAATTATTGGAAACTTCAACTCACAATTGACGTTTATTTAATCAAGTTTTCTCTTTTCAAATATGAGGTATGTACAATTATTATTTTTCAGCTAAAAATTTTTTGGGTTTCTCTCAAGATATGAAGATTAAAGGTGACGTTATAAAATTAAATTGAAAAGGCCATAAACTGTATCTTTTACTCTATTTTTGCAATGTCAAAAAATAATGCTTAGAAATATATTAATTATTGCTTTAAAAAATTAAAATAAATATAGGTAAAATGGAATTAAAAGTAACCGTTAAACAAACAATTTTTTATATCTTGTAAAAATGATGATTTCTTTTAAACTACTTGTTATATAATAACATGGAATAATGAGTACACTTCTTCGATTTTTTTACATAGAGTTATATATATATATATCAAATTATCAATTTTTTAATCTTAGAACTATGTAAATAATAATACAATGCGGGCATTTATCATACAAAATATAGCATGAATGGTTCACCCGACAAGCTACAGCTTTCATCGCAAATAAATTTATCTTAGCCCAGAATATTTAAAACCTTAACCTTAGTAACGTGACGTTATAGCACATGTGTGCTATAAACCAGTGACGTTAAACCTTAGTAACGTGACGTTATAGCAAACGTTGATCTATACAAGTCTATAAATTTATTTACATGAGTTTTTCATATACACAAAATTTCAACTATACTTTTCATTTTATAACTATGAACCAGCGTACTTATTTTCCGATTTGTTTGGAAATTTCTCGGATAATTCAATGTTTTCTAACTTAATTTAATCAAATAATCAAACATTGAAATTACTTATTCAAATTATCTCGATTTGTATCTTAATTAAAGAAACATTTGTGGGCATTCCAAATTAGTCACTCTATAAAAAACATCTTGATTATAACTTCTCAACTTGTCAGTTTTAAAAAACTTTTCAGTTATTCAATACACAAGATACCAATAGTACTAGAAATAATCACTATTTTCAATGCTAAACTATACATCTCATGTATTCTTTAGTTTAGTTTCTAAGTAAGTTATAGATACTACCAACCAATGTAGGTAAGTAAATATATGTACTGAATGGCTGTATGCATTGCAACCTACACACTAAATGCCACTAAGGATTTAAAAAATATTTTTAGATACGTTTATATATTATTCAATTCTTTCTCGTTATTCTCAATGCAGTTTTTCAAATCATACTTCCTTGTTGCATATTTAACTCTCTAACGTTATTGAATAAAAAATAAAAATAAAATAAAAACACATACAAATTATTAAAAAAATTAAAAATATTAAGGAAGAATAACATAATAAGATTAAAAAATAAGTTCCTCTACAATGCCCCAATGTGCAATGAGTCAGTCCACTGTTTTTAAAACAAACATTAATATTATGTTCTTGACCCTCAAAAGAACATTACCATAGTAAAACATTGAAGTTAACACCACCTTGACCCCTAAAAAGTGTGCATGAACTTAATTCATAACGCACAGAAAGCCAAAAATGACCAACTTTACAGGTTATCTATAACCTACTTAATGATACCTACTTCTGCTAAATCCTTCCGATGCTATCGAACATGGGTATCCAAACTTCTTCGACATGCTAATATAATGCCAGGCAGCTTACTAAACTATTAAACAAGGACGTTTATTAGCCGATAAACTTTTTATGTAGTAAGATTTCTTCTCCGCTGACAAGTTGATTATTATATCGGTATATGTGTGAGTAAGTATTATTTAATAAGACCTTAGTCATTAACTATGTACAACGCGGAATTACAGTAGCCGAAAAAATGTTCTCACTGCGAACACTCCCTACCACTTAAGCCATTACACTGATCGAGTATCCTCCTAAAGTTAGGCCAATGCATCTCACGTTGAGCATGAGCAAGTATCATTGCCTTTTCAATCTACAGAGAGAATTTATTAAATTTAATTTCACGAACTTATGGTTCAGAACAACAATAATTTTGCGAAATCATCATAATTCAATGGATTATTACATCATCCAAACTAGTAAATCTAAAAATTTTACAAAAGATTGTATAATAAAAAGTAACAAACTATTGGAACTGTTATTTATCTAAATTAGATTCGTATATCCATTTGACCTGAGGGTCAAGTTATGTAGGTTTATACGAGTGTAGACAAGGTATTGTAACTATTTAATAAAATTCACATACAAATTTCTTTGTAATGGAACGAACAAAGTACACATACGGGCGAACGACTATAATGTATTTTAGTAGCTGACAAGAAAAGTGTGTTTTTATGCTGTTGCAGTTGAGAAGATGGAAGAATCATGAATTACTTTGAAATCCCAATGGATATTTTACTTCGTTCCATATGTCACCCACAGTTTTGTATAATATAAATAGAATATATAGCAATTTATGTACACTCATACTACAAAAGTACGGGCTTATTCATTTATTACCTATGCGTTTTGAAAAATAATAACGTAAGTTCTTCTGTAAAATATAAATAACGTAGTTCTGTAAAATATAATAACGATGATCCATTTATAGTATTGAAGAAAATATGACCGATGATTTTCTTATATTATGCTATTCCTTTCTTTAAAAAAATGTTAATCAAATTGAAACATCTTCACGTTCCTTTAATACAGTCCTTCCTAAAAACAAACCCTGGATTTATAATTATTATTTTAAATTAAAATTATACTGCGTTTATAACTTCTAGGTCATTACGCAGTGCAAATAAAAGTGCAATACATTAGAAAATGTATTTTAGATTTTAGATAGTAATTTGGCTTTTAATTGATACTTATAAAGTTGAATTTATTTATTTTCGTCCAAATAAAATGATAGACTTCAAAAGAAAATTTCCCGTTTTTGTGGACCTTTTACTTTAAAAAAATAATTATCCGAATGTAATGAAATATGAAATGCACAATTTTATCATGGAAACGGTGAGTCTCACCCAGAATGAGTAAAAATTTTTTTTATCTGACTGAGCAACGCAAAGGAGTGGTAATATGTTTATCAGTCTATGTCTGTGCCTATGTAGCACACTAGAGATGATTCTTACGTCAATCGATGTATCTTAACCTTGCAAATGCTACTCAAGATATAGCAATAATGAAAATTCAATAGAGCCACCACCAGACGCTATATTGTGAGAAAAAAAGTTAATTTCGGCGAACTATGTCAAGTGGACTATCGTTGAATAGCTCTTAAATAGATAAATTGATTAACGTAATAATAATTAAAATTGGTTCACACGGTTGGTCTTGAGAGTGCCTCAAAAGACCAAACATGCGTACCTACATAGACTGAAAATGAAAGTCAATCAACTATGTTTAGTGGGGTATCGTTGTTATAGTTATTTGAAAAACCCACCTAAAACGGGTAAAATAAAAAACATTATTTAAAAATTCAAAAAACCCGATTGAGTTAAATATAAACTGAAAAGAAGAAATCAAGTCCAACAGTTTACATAGCGATTTTAACAGTCAGGACCCATTATTGGAAATATTCAGGCCAGTGTAGATTTTAATGGATCCCGACTGTTAAAGGCGCAATGTAAACTGCTGGACTTGTTTTCTTCTTTTCAGTTTATATTTAACACAGTCAGGTTTTTGATTTTTTAAATAATTTTTGTATTTAGAAATTTTCTGCGAAGACCATTGAGCCGAAGATAGCCTTCTGTTTTTCTGTTAAGATTGTGTCTTCCAAATTTCATTTGAATAATAATTTTTTTTTTAACTTTTTTATTAAAGTCTATTCATTAAATTTTGTTTAATCTTTCGATTAATATGATTGAAATTGATTTTAAGTGGTTCCTTTTTCTTTGAATTCAAGTGTAGTTTGTTCTACCGGATTTATTCATTATTAGATGCTGTTAAATGATGATTCAACTTTTACAACGTTTTGAATGCATTCACAATTGTTTTGTTTATTTTAACAATCGGATAATAAAATCTGGTGGTAGTTTTTTATGTTTATGTGTGGGCAGAAAATATTTATCAGTGGAATAAAAATAAATACGTTTGGGGCTCATTTAATGAAGATAAAATGATGTTTACTCAATGGTAATGTCATAGATAATTTTTTCAAGTATAGTAGATTTTTTTTTTAAAAACCTTTTGAAATAATGTCATTATGATATAATTCTGCAAGTTAAGTGGGCGAAATATTTTCAGAATCATCAGTTTGCAGAATCATTTGTTTTTTGTTATTTATTTTTATTTATTTTTTGGTAATTATACATGCTTTGTCTTATCTCAAGATGCTGTAAATCTTTCGATATACAAAGTGAAGTTTAATAAGTATAAATCCCTCGTTTGAATCCCAAAAAAACCAAAGATAGCGCAAAAAATTGTATTAAAGATTACTTTCAATTTTCTCTCTCCTCTTAGAACTTTACCTGGAGTCTTTAAGAAAAACCATTGAATTGGTCTTGCTTGTTCACATATAATGGTCTTAATAAGGTATAACATTTCGTTTTTACATATAGGGGATACGAACTCAAAATAATTATGGGGTAAAATTATCAATACATTTAAAACGATTACAGAAATGAATAGGAATCAAAAAGTACGTTAGAAGTATACATATATTATAAATGGTCTTTATATGTAAAGATATATAATCTTTATATATAAAGATTATGTGTCACGTTGTTTGTCCGCGACGAACTCCTAAACTACTGAACCGATTTTAAAATTGACAGTCACAATTATCTGTTAGCTCCAAACGATTCTAACAGATGGCGATATCTGTTGACTAGCTTGAGTAAGTATTCAATAGATGGCGCTATGTTAAAAATACAAACGTTTCATATAAGCTACAATTTAAAAGCATAACCACCACGTGTTGTTGAGGCTTACTTTTTCAATTTTTGGTGTAAGCATAGCTGGCCACGTGTTACTTAGACTAAAGTAAAAATTAAATTCATATTAGTGAAGATAATGCAGTGAAATTATTCAACTGTACGAAAAGTTTGATAAATCGTGTTCAAAGTCCTTCCCTTTCAAATCCCAATCCAGTGGATTCTTACACCAGCTTTAAAGTTTCTGTCTTCGTTCGTAAATAATAATTGCATTCTATTAAGGGGCAGAAAATCAATCATGGAGGTCGCCATGTTTTTTTAAAAATGGCATTTATGTAAAAAAACATGGTTCATGACTGATGTCCTCCTACTGTTCCCCTTGAATAGTTTACTACAATGTAATATATCAAGAACCTTAGCCACAGCAACGCGTGATCGGATTTGCTAGAATAATATAAAGTGAAAACTTGGATATGTAATGGTATGTAAAGAAAAGCTAAGGTATTTTAAGCTAGTATAATAATTTCAAATAGTTGTATATAATATTACATATTCTAATCGTTAAACATTAATTTAATATGATTTTCTTGTAGTAACCACTATTAATATAGAAGTTTGCGTTTTAGATCGTTATGGGTGAATGATTTCATTCAACTTAAGTAGCTCCTATATGATGAATATTATATGCTGTACATAGAATTTATATTACTATTATTGACTTTAATATATAACTGCATTTTACAGTTTTTACCGAATATATTTAATTTTTAGGATACTAAAAAAGATTTCCATTTACCTTCTTTATAATAAATCTTACTTTTATCAATTCTTAAAAACACAGACAAAAATAATCATTTGGCGTACTCCATTACATCCCTTTACAATGTTTTGTACTAACAATTTTATCCTTATTTATCCTGCTTTTATGAATATGACGCACTACATTACAGCCCTTTACACTGCTTTGTAGTACGATTTATATCGTTTTTTAACCTCTTTTTATGAAGATGACGCACTACATTGCACCTTTTTACACTGCTCAAGTAAGAATTTTATCTTTATTTTATCCCGTTCTTATAAATATGATGCACTGCATTGCAGCTCTTTACACTGCTTTGAAGTAAAAATTTTATCCCATTTATTTATTTCATTAACTATTTTCTTAATTAATTAATTTATTTATTTTTTATTAATTTATTTATCTATGTTATTTTATTTTTGAGGCTTTAAATATTTGGCGATATTGCTATAGTGATAATTTGATTCTTTCTATTCTTCTTTTAGGTAATGTTTAAATATGTTTGATCAGTGTTGTCAGCTCATTAATAGAGTCCATGATTCATGGCTGTTGAAGTTTTAAGTATGATTTAAATTGGGCTTCCATATTTGTATTGAATTGTACCATACATCAAAATAATTATTTTGTATTGTAAATTTCTGTACAATTTGGAAGAAATAAATGATTATTATTTATTATTATAATTATTATGTAAATTTTGCTTCATTATGGGCTGACGGTAGATATAAATAAAAATATATATGTTGCAGGTTATTTTTGCCAACAAAATACCTCAGGCTACAGATAATTTATTTCTGCATTAAATTACAGGAGTTATTTTTCTATTTAAATAGGTTCAGTATCACGTGCTGAATTTAAATGCACAAAATCCTTACAAAAATAGGCGAAGGAAGTGCCTTCATTTTAAGGAAAAACGTTTTAGGCTATATCTCCATAGCCGCGCACTTTAGACCAACAATGGTAATAACCTTTATTGTAGATAATTAAATAACCGGTCTTTATGACTGTTTAACAAACCGTTGACTAACCGTTTATGACTGTTTTATTTTATTTTATTTTTTTTAGTTCAAAACTTATTTAATAAATGTATGCCATTTATAACTTGAGAACGCATGATTATAATTAGATATTCAACTTAAAGCCTAGCAATGGAAAGAGCTCTACCAATTTCTTTTTAAATATTATAAAATGATGTAGTTTTTGTCTACATGATCTTTGAAATCAGTAGATATTGTTACCTAAAGGATATGAATTGAACTAATCAGAGAGATGGTATATTTGCTTAAATCGATTTATTTTATATGTGTTCTTGAAAAAGTTATTTGATTTCGATTGATTTAGTTTACTTTTTCCAATAATTTCGCAATAAATTTTATATAGAAAGCACTAGAGTACATACAATGCATTAAATGTAATATTATTTAAAATGAAAAATTTTATTTGAAATTGGATAATTCTAGGTTTTATATCATTATTGATTTAAATTGAAAGGCTATGTAATAATAGTACTTTTATATTTTATGTAGGTAGGTATAAACGGTTTTATTGATTATACCAGAAAATATTATTTCAATTGAAAAATTAAATACTTAATTTGTTAAATAAATAATAAGATTTAATCCTACATCACTTTTTTTCAAAAAGCTTAAACCTTACTCCCTTCAGTCGTTTGTTTTAATTTCAAAAAAATGAAGTGAACTATTTGAAGTACAAAATAATTGATTTTCTACGTGATCAAGTATATTATTTACAAAATAATGAACATCAAGGCGATAAACATTAATTTTGAAAAAAAAAAAATAATTAAAAATTGAATAATATTACGAAGAAAAAGAATAGAAAGATGGGTTTGATGAACCGAGACGACTGTAGTTTTTAATGATTGAAGAGCAGAATACCAATATTTTCTATTTATTTATTTTTTTCAAGAATTACACAACCTAATGAGGAAAAAGGTTTTCTTATCTAAAGTTTTTCATTTTAATATGTAATCTTTACAGTTCACTTTATAGCAACAGATAATACAAACATGGTAAACCCTAGGAGTTTCTCTTACAGTAACACATAATTGAAAATTTTATACCCTAAAAGTTACTCTTATAGTTATCCTCTTTTCACATCCCGTAACAGCTGTACTAAACTTGTTATTATCGCTGAAAACTCAGTACCGAATTTTTTCGCAAATACAATATCTCCTTTACTTTACCCAAGGTCGTAAAAATATGACTTATGTGTGTGTAGCAGGTGAATGTACAGTATTTAGTAAAGTCATTATAATAATAAAATTAATAAATAGTTCTCCCACAGTATAACAGGTGCTCTTTTTAGTATCTACCTATAACATATTATAATATAGTTCATATAAATTATACCTGTATATTAGACATTATGTTTTAATGAGGGTTGGATTTAGTACATTCCATATGCAAATTCAATTATGTGCCACAAATAAACTTTTATTTTTTACCTCTATGCTTTACAGGCTATATAATACCTCTATACACAATGGTGAATGTGTAGTTGAGTACAAAACACTGCTACAAGGTAAACAATTGATGACATATGGAGATTGATTAGTTGAACCCAATATTAGTTGAGCCAACATAAAAGTTTCGGATAAAATAATATTTTAAATAAAAAAAAACATTGTGTTACCGATTAAAGAACGTGATCTTTTAAAGGTGACTTTGTAACGATGATGCGTTTTTGATTCAGACAGTTTCAAAAAGTATTGCGCGATCATCATTTACAAAAACGCTTAACTCTCATAAACGAAAAACCACACCGAATAAATCAAGAAAGAAAAAAAGGCTTTCTAACTAGTATAACTTGTTTGCAAATAACTAAAAAATAATTTCTAACGATAAAATATTATATAACTTGATTTAAAAAAACATTTCGAAGACAAAAAATAATTTAATTTTGTAATTAATGATGATGAATCGTGTTAAATATATAGCAGAACATACAACTCGCGTTTTCCTCAGATCCTGTAAAAAATACCTAAAAATTCCGTTAAATCATTTTCTTTAAATGGGTAACAATCTAGACGAACTTATTTATTATTTAAATAAAATAATGATGAATTTTCAATAACGATACTCTTAAACAAACGAACAAACACGATGTTTTGAGCTCCATTAATTGTTTGTGTGAGTGTCCCGCGATATTTTTATTAATTGTGAACTGTTTTTAAGTCGCTCTATTAGTTCAGTTGGTTAAGGCGTAACCAATTCCGTCCGCGGTATGTTTAGGAAAGCGGGTTCGATTCCCGCCGTTGCAACAAGATTAATTTAATTAATAGTTGTGATGGGCTGGTGTAGGTCATGGTATATGCATGAAGGAGGTGCACTCAGCCTCTGAAATTGAGGAGCTAATAAATGAAATTATCAGCGGAAAGGTGGTAAAACACCCATATATGTGTTCTATAGACTATCACAATGGGCTCTATAGACTAAGTGTGTCCTTCATGGACAGCCAATATAACCTAACCTATGAGCTGTTTTCATTGTTTTGATTGTGTAGAGTATGCTTTGGGAGAGATATCATATATATTTCAACAAAAAATTCCAAACTTTTTACTACCAACCATTTTCTTGTGGTCAGTTAAGTGTGGAAGTTCTCACCAACCCACCCACAGCTAAAAATGTATCAAGTGTCGTCGTCTTCAAAACGTAGGTGTTCACGAAGATAATATTATCGATAGGAATATTTATTTAAAAATTAATATATACATTTTTTTTCATATTTTTGAAGTGAGCTCTATTTTTTGCAATCATTCATTTTTTATATAAATAAATTAAATGCAGCATTATGTACACCCTTTATAAATGATAATATTTCGCCGGCAGGAAGCCATTCCCGTCTTTATAATCGTAGAGAATCAGAGTTCATATACTTTTTAATAATATATATACTCAGGTATCTCAACTATATTATACTACATCACATATGACCTGTTCCAATTTGATACATGATGGAGCAAAACTATCGGTACCTATTCTTCTCGACTGGCACAACAAACAAAAATTTTATGAAAAATTAGTTTATTTAGAGTTTCCACGAACATTGATTTCAATACCAAATACTTAGGTTTAGATTTGAAACGCCAAACTTGCAGATACGAACAGGATCGGCGAGAAATCATCATAGAAATCATTACTTTTATACTGTTATTCGCCATCCTAGGAGTTAAATTTCCAAAGAGATACAAATTCACCAATATGGCAGAAATGTTTCCTCATCTTGGCATTAGATTAGGACTCATCATTTAAAAATATGATATAATCTTTCGAATTACCAGTCGAATTCGAAAATTCACAGCTGCATTATCAGGAAATAACATACGCTGTGCTTTATTGTCAAAAAAAAAAAATTCTCAAAAAGGAAGATAAGTGAGTGCAAAGGAAGTGAAAGAAATGACACAGTAGTCTTTTGTTTTAAAGTTGATGTTACCCAGCGAAGCTAGCGAGTAACTCTTAACTTTAATATAAGTAGGATACATGGGATATTTATATTCAACAATATAACCAGGCATATTAAGTCTTTAAAAGTATATACACAGTTAAAATTTGTATAGCATAATAATATTTTAATGATCACAATATAATGTTATGACATATTAAACAATATTACAAAAAAATTTGTAGGATACGGTACAGGACCTCCATACTTTGTTACTATTTATATTTAACGAAGAAAAGCTTTAAATATGACATTGGCCATATATTTCAATTTTGTGGGGATAGTTTGTGTAAAACTCTAAAAATATTTCAATGACTATTGTAATTAATAACTGCGAATTAATGGAACACATTAAAACTTTTCTAATTTGACGGATCTAAATTTTAGACCAATGACATTTCTATTGAAATAGGAAAGAAAACTTTATCCATTTAATTGATATCTGAAAAAAACAATTTTATCTGATCAAATATTTTTTCTGTAGAGAACAATTACTCGTGAACATTTATTAATTATAAAAATATCAAATGTTCGCTTTTATGCATATAGACTTAAACATATATTCCTCTCTAATATATTTGCAACAGTAAGTCACATTATTTATAGTAGTAGGAGCAAACAACGTCGGGAAAACAAAAATTTCAAGCCAGCTGATTTTATGATATGTCGTTCTTCTTGTTCTTACTAAAATTTCGGCTCAATGAAAACTCGAGGTTTTATTAAATAATTATGATTAAACCTTCATTCCAGAGTTTTTAAAGGTACCTTATGAATTTCACGCGAATAATTTCATTATACAACTTTTTTTAAAGTAAAAGTAACATCAATATTCATTAAAAGTTCTCATTATAGGTATATGTTTCAATTCATATACGATTATAATTAATATTGATAAAACAAAGTGTTCTACTTGTTAGAATTTGATATGTAGAATACAAAATTTACAAATATGAATAAAAGATTATTCGAGTAAAACAACAACAACAAAAAATCATTAATTCAGATTTTAGAAAATATATATTATACACAAAAAAGTTTACGATAAAAGTTAGGAAAATATCATAGATAATTTGTGTATACATACATAAATGTACAAAATAGCTCGAATTGTTAGTCTCCATTTGCATTTTCCTATAAACAAGATAGTTAAACTAGAGGCGAGGATTAGTTGGCAGTATATATATACTAATACAGATTTACATGAAATGAAATTAATATTTTGATTAAATTTTGTTTTAGAAAATACGAAACATTTAGTGATGGTTTAGCCTACGGTGATAGCTATGAAAATCACTAAATTCAGGAATTAAATTGCTGTTTTGACCCAAAGTGAAATTTTGTGTTAAACTATTCCCCGACTATTTTTTTTAAATATTAACCAACTCTTCAAAATACTAAACGATAGAAACTGGAGCAAAAATTTTTAGTTTTTAACGGATCTAACTATAAATGAAAGAACAATTATGAAGGTGAATATCTCAAACGTTTCGCCAAGACGAACTACAAATTGGCATCGAGTGTTAAAATTGTCGGAATTGAAAATGATTATTATAGATGATGAAAAAAACATCCTCTAGATGTCAGGATATATTTGTACCCCCCCCCCTAGTGTTGCCATCTAGCGGATCTTTTTTTAATCTTCTAAGTAAAAAGGCTAATTAAAGCATTATATTTTTTAAATAATACTAATAAAAATTTTTAACTAATTACATAAGCCAAATTATAAACATTATCATATTATCATTAAATCCGGACATACAATAATTAATAATTCGAGGCCTTTTTCCTCTGAAGATTAAAAAAGATCCGCTAGATGGCAACACTAGGGTGGGGGGGGGAGGGTGTACAAATATATCCTGTCATCTAAAGGATGTTTTTTTAATCTTCAGAAGAAAAGGGTTAATTGCGTGCAAATATTTGTGCCTTCACTTTTTTTTTAATTTGATCGTATAAAATTAATTGAAACTTTCAAAAAGTAAAAGCACTAGCAAACAAAAACAGTATTAACACAAAAAAAGTTTTGATCAAATTTAATCTACTTAGTCTTAGTTAGAGCTTACGTAGCTGGTGTTATCTTCTGTTTTTTCATAATACAAAAACGGATGTTTGCATCTTAACACAGAACTATCGTTTGTGTCGCGTCACGTTAAAATAAAAATTAATAAATGCGAATAAACTAATTCTCTCATATCTTTCTAGTTACTCTTCTGTGTATCTGTCGGTTTATTCATTTTTATTGTTGTTGTCTAGAAGCAATTAGTTTTATAAACTTTATAAGTAGATAAAGATTTTTTGCAAGAGTTTTTGTTCTCAATGGAAAAAGGATGTTATGTAATGTGCTGTGAGCAATTTTTATTATTATTTTAATATGTTCCTTTGTAAACGTTCTTTTGTCTTTGGAAAAACACATTATTATTGTATTTGCATTTTATAGTTTTGCTGTAAATATACGGAAAATATATGTATGTAGTTTTATGTAGGATTTAAATCAAAAGCTCATTATGGTGTTGCATGGCGTTCTTCATATAGGACATTGCAGTACTCTGTCTTGGTTAAAAGTGGCGTGAAGCTAGCACCTCCATGCCATTTATCTCTCCGCCATGCCATTTATACCTCCTGGTTCCGATTCAACTGGTATAATGTGGAGTGTTTTAAAGATAAGTGATTTGCATTATTGCGCGTCCCAATTTCTGAGGAATTTTCATTTTTTGATTAATTTTTTTTTAGTTTTATTTTTTAAACCAGTTTTAATTACAGAGGTCATATCATATATGTTCAAATGATGTTTACAAAATCATTGTTTTCAGTTAGTCTTCTTTCGATCGACCCGAAATCTGCTTCTCACCGAATATACTTATTTCTATCACCTAAAAGTTTCGAAAATATCAAATTATGTGAAGCGCCTTGAATTTTGAAATTTTTCAAAACTGTAACTGTTTGTGTTAATAGTATTTTAAATATTTGTTTTACTATGTAAAAATAATACGAGTACGCCCTGTAAAACTCAACTTTTCTATATTGTTAATTGAATAAAAAGAAGGAGGAACAACTATTTCCCAAAATGTATCATACACTAAAATAATACAGGCATGCTTAATTGTAAATAAAAGTGTATAATATTTCAGAAGATTATACATGGAAACTTTCGTTTGGAGTGCTAGCTTTATACAGAAAAGATATCGAAGAAATGAGACAATTTTGAGAAATAAATGAAAAATTTAAAAGAATTTGATGATGACGTCTTTTACACTCATCAAAGTTTGTATTTTCTATAAACTACAAAAATATTATTGGGTGTACTTTTAATAGTTTGTCTTTCACGGATTTTGTCTAAAAAACTTCCGCTTTACATTAGATTTTTACCCAATAAAATCATATGATGCTAGTACATAACCAAAATATATTGTGCCTTGTCGAAAGATCAAAACTTTTTTTATAATTTTATTAATAACAAATGTTTCAAAAACCATGAAATTTTTATGGCAAATGATTATTGTGAAGATAATGAGATAGTAAATTTTTAGTACACTTGACCCTTGAAAACATTTCTGAAAAAAATTCATTTGCACTTTTAAATCTTTTCAAATTTTAAAAGTTAGTAAAGGGAAACTAGAAAAGGGAACCTACTTTTTTTAAAATAGCTATTTTGAGACAAATTGTACTTATTTTCAAACTCATGTTGCTGGATGTAGGTATACAGTTTTGAAATCAGGCTTTAATTTGCAATTTCTATTTATTCACAGAACTTGAAATTGTCAATTTAGTCACATTCATAATATGACCGCTTTTAATTCTGATAGAAAGATTATTTGATATATAAGAGATACAAAAATAATTTTTTTTATGAAATGTTTTTTGCAGTGCGTCTTACCTCAAAAAACTGACGGACTCACCGGAACTAATTTGTGCCTAATTAAATTAACGAAAAATCAAAATAATATTGATATATTTTCAGCTTTCGACTATAAAAATACTACATAAAACTACGTGTATTCGTACCATAAATCTATATAGAAAATATATATTTGCGGTTTTCTTAAAAAGAAAAAGAAAATTCGTATTAAATTTATAATATTGAACCACATCAAACGGCTCGTAAAACATGAACACCAATAGATTTATGAATCTTACGTAATATAAAATATATATTGTGTTATTTATAGCTCCTATCAGCTTTAGGCGTTAAATATTAATATCTACATAATAAACGCATTAGCAATACGAATAGATATATTATATAGATTGAGAAAACTTAACTAATGAAAAGTGTTTATTTAGGACAATAAATTAGAATGAAATAGTTTTCAAGGAGTCAGTTTAGATAGTAATTATTTCAATATGAAAATAATAACCTAAAACGTTGTGGAAATAGAAGATTATATTATTTAATGGCGTTATATATACCTTTCAAATCACTTTAAGGTTCATACATTCTTGTTTTCGTACGAAAATATTTTACCAATAACTTCCTATATGCCGACTAATCATAGAAATGAAATAGTTTGGGGACCTCATTTGCAACAAACATTAAGAATTAAAACCTTCTTCATGAAATATTTTTACTTTCAATGAACTATTTTAATCATTTCCTATAGGGCAATATAGGAGGGATATGTTAACGGAATTTCCGGCAAACGTGATATCAACTTCATGCATGTATTAATTTGCATGGTTTGCAGGAAATTTTTACTCATTAACAGTACGTGCTGGAGGTAAGCCTTCGCGGACGTAGCTCTTGGTCTATATTTAAAAAATAGTGTTTAATATATATTTAAATATTATTTTATAGTTACATACATATTTTATGAATTTTTGTAACTTGTAATACAAATTTTTCAGCAAATTCAACATTTCTGTGTGTTATAAGTATTATTAAAGATAATAATAAACGATATATCTATAGGATTTTTCTAATTAAATTTCAATTGCTGCCCCGATTTTCTAGATGAATTTTTTGTATTGGATAAGTACATATTTCGACTACTGGTGCCTGGACCGTCACCAATTAGCAACGAGTAGCATATGCTATTTGCAAGTAAAAGTTACAAAAATTTAAAAACCCTCGACAAATTTTTCGGATACGAATGTTGCACTAGAAACATATCTAAAAACACTCTCCATTAAATTACCTTTTCCTTAAAGCCTTTTCCAAGCTGACTCTATTTTGAAGATCATCGAAAATTTTTTAGTTTTTAGGGTACGGAAACCTAAACTTGGACTTGAAATAAAGATCAGAACACTTTCCATTAAATAATCATTCATATGAAACAAAAAAATCAAAATCGGTTCATCCGTTTAGGCGCTACGATGCCGCAGACAGACAGACAGACACACACACAGCGGTCAAACTTATAACAACCCTTTTTTTACTTTATTATATTATAAATTATAAATATAATAAAGTATTGTGATCGAAAAAAAAAAAATCGATATCGGGGTTTCAATGGAAATACACGTTTTGAGGGTCCCTGATTCCAAAAAAGTTGGCGACACCAGTGAAACTTCGCATCAGGGTTTATATCAACAAGGTCCTAGGTTTGATATAACTCCCCCCTGGGACCCCTCTCTCTGTAGCCGTGGAGCCGGAGGGAGTGAAATCGTCAAAAGTGGTCAAATCAACCGTACCCAAAATTGATCAAATATTATTTAAAATGTCTTTTTAAGTAACTTTGGTAACTTGGTAATCTTTGTTTAACCTCACCCTTACCAAACTACATCCTTCTAAATATTATATTAAATCCAATAAATACCTAAGCTGGCTTCTCATTACGTTTTAAAATAATTCTTAAAATTGGCTGCTTTCAATAAAAATATTACAAGAATAATCAATTTTATAATATAATAAAGTCTTGTCCGATGTTTCGGACCGTTTATTTAGTTCGGCTGTTAAGTGATTATGATTATCTATTTCATATTGATGATTAACATATTCATATTGATGTGTGTGTTTGTTAATCCTTTTAAAAATTTTTGCATGTGCACATTTAAAAAAAATTTGGAGAATAAATCTTTATCAATAAAAATATTTTTCAAATTCCTTCCCAATCATTATGCTAGTTAAAAATGGAATAATATTCCAGGCCGGAAATATATTCTTTTTACTCGGAGTTTTAAAAATTATAATACTTATGAATGTAGATAGAAATAGAAAAAAAACTACAATTTATTGGTTTTTATATTTTTATTTAAACACAATGTTGAAATGTTTTTACTGTATAACATTTCAAAAGGTATCTGTTTATTTTTATACCATGTATATATGAAATATACATAGTATATTAAGTTTAGTCCCAAGTTTGTAACGCTTAAAAATACTGATGCTACGAAAAAAATTTGGGTATAGGTGTTCATAGAATCATCTAATAAGTCTATTTCCGGGTATCTGTCCGTCCATCCGTTTGTCCGTCCGTCTGTCCATATGTCCGCCTGTCCGTCTGTCCGTCTGTCTGCCAACACGATAACTCAAAAACGAAAAGAGATATCAGGCTGAAATATATGAATTTATAGCGTGCTCAGGATGTAAAAAATGAGGTCAAGGTCGTAAATGAGCAGCATGGGTCAATTGGGTCTTGGGTTTGTAGGACCCATCTTGTAAACCGTTAGAGATAGAACAAAAGTTTGTATATAGAACAAATGTAAAGAAGGTTCCTCATAGAAAAATAAACAACTTTTGTTTGAAACATTTTCTTGTAAACAGCACCGTTTACCCACAAGGGCGCTAATTAGGTGAAAAGTTTAAAGTATGTATTAATATACGAATATCAGTTATGTGTGTGTGGTCATTTAAGAGTGGATATCTTTCTTTATTTACGTGACGTCAAAAAACAAACGATTACGCCATCAACACTTATGTACATATATTTCAACAATTAACTCCGTCAATTGTTGGTTTTCACTTGTTTATTGTAAAATGGAAAAAATTCATATTTTTACTGTTAAAAACAACAGTACCTGTGCATTGTAAGTATAAATAACATGTACTTGCATAAAAAATGGTAGCTAAAACCACACTTGTTTTTCTTTTAACACAGTTTCATTTAACGAATTGAAATGATGACATTTACATAAACATTTTGTTTTTTTATATTTTGTTGATTTAAATTGTATTTAATATACAGTGTGAAACTGGTATCAGTGCAACAATATAAAGTTTATGCATGATCATGACACATTGACATAGATAAAAAAACTGCGAAAATATCCTTCTGAACTTGATAGAACTATCGAAAAATATAGAAGTAACTTGGAAATGTACATTTTTTTTACAAGCTTTAATTTAACTTGCAATGTTTGGATGTATGTATGTCTGTCGCGTTAAATCTTGTAACTTAATTTTAAACCAGTTTTTCTCCACTGATTGAGCTGAAATATTATTTACAGGTTAAGTTTGGATAACAATGTATGATTAACTAATAAATTTCACTCTGACGGGCACTCGTATGGTGAAGGGCACTCGTTTCATGAGTATCAAATGAAACGGTTCTTACGGAGAGAAAAATTTTAAAAATTGCCTGATAAAGTAAAAATACAACACTTTTCTATATTCCCATACAGAAAATTCGTAATAATAATTAAAAGTCAATTTGAACATTAATACCATACCATAGGGAAAGCAACACAATTGAGTGACGTTAGTATCTTTTTTTATCTAACTAGCTGACCCAGTGTCCCGAATAGTAGAATAAGTATTAAAAAAATAAAAATCGACTGTTATGCGGTACGAAGTTCGTCGGATCAGCTAGTTTGATATAAATAAATACCTTTATTAGTTTCAAACAAAAAATACTTTTTTAAGGACAAGCTTTTATTGTACTAAAAAGTAGAAAATAATAATTTTATTTCATTCATACATTACTGTTTCGCTAAGGCTATAAGTGCTTAATGAAACATATCTAGGCTGATTCAGAGCACCTCTTTTACCAATAGTCATGTATGATATTTTCATAAAAAATAGGAAATAATCATTTTTGTTAGTCAATCATGCATGGGTTACTTGTAAAAGAGGAGCTGAATCATCCTTGAAATGTTTCATTTAGCACCTATAACTTTTACGAAACAGTCATGTATGAGTGACTCATAGAAATTATTATTTTCCACTTTTTGTAGAAATTAATGGGTTTAGCAGTTTAAGCTAATAAGAAAACGGGAAATTTTCGTACCCACAAGTAGACACCACTAAGTATGTACCCTTTCCTTCGTAACTTAACTATTCTCAGCGAAAAAATATTGGGCCATAGTTTTTTGCCTGTTGATTTTATAGCTTTATGATGTTACCAGAGAGTTATTTATTATTGAATTATCTTGAAAATGAGATTAGGTAGAATGAATCACATGTATGTGTAAATATATTTTTCCCAAGCGGGAAATTAGTGTCCTAAACCCTTTTTTGTCGAACCTCAGAAAGTATCAATTAAAATAATTGATATACTTGCAAAACAAAATTACCATAGCCAAAATTTTCCGGTAGTAATGCAAAAACGTCTATACGTTTAAATACACGTGTGCGGTAAAATAGTTTTAAATCAATTTAAAATGGTTTTCTTGCTTTATAGATTTAAAAAAAAATAAATCAAAGACTAACATATAGTAAATTTCACTGATAAAATTTTTTCGAAAAAAAAAAAAAAAAAATCGAAATAAAATAAGTGTTATAATTAATCACGTACAAAAATTGTCTATTTAATATAACATTTCAATAAAAGTGTCTTATTGAACGGCAGTAATGTGCAAATATTTTTTTTTTACAAATTATATTTTACCAGTCATTAAATGCTGATGTTCTTTCTTTCAATTTTAATATCACAAATAATAAAATAAATTTTATATGATATTACATTATATTTGTAATCAGTTTAATAGATTAAAAAGAGGCCGCCCCCCTTATGTAATATAAATGTCATTTAATGATATCAAAAACTTCTGATTATACTGATCATTTCCAGTGAATGAAAAAAGGATATATTATATTCTATTATACACATCGAAATCTATATACAGTATTTATTGTAAAGTTTGGACAAAATTATTGAATCAAGTAAAAGTAATTGAGGCAGGTACAAGTTGTCTAAATAGAACTTTTTATGAGTTTTAGACGATACTTTCATTAATATATGCGATTTATAATAATACATAGCCTATAAATAAGCATATTTTTTTCTATATAAAATATTTACGCCTGTGGCAAATCGCTTATTACGCGCCTAGATTACCAAACGATTGGCGCGAGTGCTGTCTGGTTAAGAAAATTAGCCTTGTTACATAATAAAACATACCTTTAATAACACTTCAATATAGGTTTTACATGATAGAAACGCAAAATTTAACTGCTCAAATATATAGTATAGCAGCGTAAAGGGAATTAAAAAATTTTCATGCTTACGAGTGACATTAATAAGAATGAAAGATGAAAGCATTTACTAACATTGGATGGATAGACATTAGTTTACAAAAAATATGATTTCCTTTTACTTTAAACACTCTGTGTATTTTGTATTTTGTAGTTTTTTTTATTTTTTGATACATATAAAAAGCCAGTTACAGCCCCGTTCATAATTCCACTATCTGCTTATCAATCTAGTTATAAATACGAGACGTATAATATTCTATAAATAATAATTCCAATTACGTATTGGTTACCTATAGGGTGATCGAAAACACACCTGAAACCGGCTCGAAATATTCGTTTACATCATCTAATGGAAACATATTCATTAAAATATGGCAAACAGTTTTTTAGAACAAAAAAATACTTAATAAATAAATAAAATAGTTAGTTAATGATATTCGAGTAGCCTTATGAATTTACATTTTTTCTGAAAAATCGATCTAAAACCAATTTTTGGCGAAAAGCTGTCTTGGATACACAAAACTTGTGCGGCGAGCTCAAATAATTAATTCATTCCAGCATCTTCACTAGTGACAGGAATTGAGTAATTTGTGGATACAAAAACACGCAAATATGTCCGAATGGCTGAATTGGATTAAAACCTAGTTCTTCGTTTCGAAATTTCGCAAAATGTTTATTTTTAGTCAATATAATACCAAGAATAGTTACAAATAGTCCAATACAACTAAGCAGATATATTACAGCTTTTTGCAAGTCTTGGAGAATAAGCATGGTGTATGTTGAAACTGATATTTGGAAATATTTTAACTTCATATAACAATATAGATTTTCTTTATCAAACTGAAAGCATTATAAAAATTTTAAAAAAAAGTCATTAAAAAAATCACCTTTTCCTAATACACATTTCCCAATTAAATAATGATACATCTACAAAAACTATGAAACGATTTTGGTGTTATTGGCTATTTGACTTATAATTTATTTCGTATTTTGATCGTAGATATAGTCGTTAAGCGTTCTCTTTATATGTCAATCGTTTTTAGAGGCATTCTGTATACGATGAAATTCACATTTTATACTAGACATATTTAAAATGCGGTATTAGCTGTTTGATCTCCACAAATTAATAATACCAATCAATGATATTTTGTTTGACGGTAGGACATATGTCGTTCATTTGTGGTGCTCATTGCTACTGTTTTGTATTTTTTGTGAAGCTATTATAACGTAATGATAAATTGATTATATCACACATTTGTGTTTAATGTTGATGGATTTTAACACCAATTTTATTTTTTGTAACTCAAGGCGTTGTTTTATCATTTTTATCTACATTCATAGTTTTAGTGGGAGAAATCTGAATATATATTGCCAAATCACCTCCACCGATTTCACCAGAATGTGCTCTTTTTATCACGTAGATTTTCAGTTCTCTCTGAGGAACGCCATCATATAATGTATGTGAATGGAACTTTGAAAACTTTACAGGTTACTTTTATAAACGTGCTATTTTTTAAGTTCCTAGTAACAGCTTATAATTACGGTGCAAAATATTTAAATTTCACCTTCTCAACAATTATGGTTTATATGTTTAAAATAAGTACTGATTTGGATCACAAAAACCAATGTCTCACTTATAAATAAATAAATGAATAGTTATAACAAAATTCTATACTTTGTAACACTACAAGTGAAATTTACAAAATTTAAAAAACTCCCGACAAATTATTCGGGTACGGAAACCTAAACTCACACTTGAAACATATATAAGAACACTCTTCATTAAATTACATTTTCCTGAAAGTTTTTGAAGATCGTCGAGAAATTTTTTTTTTTTTTTTCGGGTACGGAATAGTAAACTCGCACTTAAAACAATCTCCGTTAAATTATCTTTCAAATGAAACCAACAAAATTAAAATCGGTTCTAAGACCACGTCTATAACAGAGGCCACCCATATCATTATTTTTTAACTTTATTTATTTCTTAAACTACATCCGAATTTACAATTAATTTTATGATGTGGATGGAGTTAGTTACTTCGTTCTTATCCAAGCAACGACAGTATGATCAATTTACACACTGCCCCTGCCTGCAACCTCTCAGTAACTGGGTACAGTAACTTTATTAAGCACAAAAAAATGGCACGCTCACATACTAAAAAGGATTTTCAGTTAAATTATACGATGCTTAGCTTAATTTTTGAAATGTTCCAAAAAAATAAAAAGGAAAATTACTCCATAAATTATAATTTTATTTTGATAATGTATTTAATTTGTTGCAGGTAAAGCAGTTCCTTTTGTTGAGCTTACAGTAGCTCACGCATCAGTATTAACCATATTGGCGATAAGTTTTGAACGTTATTATGCAATCTGTGAACCATTAAAAGCTGGTTATGTGTGTACAAAAACACGAGCATCATTAATATGTTTGCTTGCATGGTTTTTTGCTGCCGTCTTTACCAGGTAATTATTAATTGTTTATTCAATTTAGTAAATTATATATATTTTATATTAATTATTAATTAATTACTACCAATTAGTTTTTATTTTTCTTAATTAATTAATTGTTCTATATTGTATAGATTGCTTTTAATTAATTCACATTTTATTTTTCTTTGATATTCATGTTTTTTCTTATAATTTTCTTTCTAGTTAATAAATATTTCGTTACATTTACATTTTTTTAGTTATTATATGAATGTATATTGGAAATAAATATATTAAAGTATTTCATAGACTTAAAAAATATAATATTTTATGTTCCGAAGATTGAAATAAAAATCTTTGCAATTTTTAAATCAGTCGAGTTTTTTGTGAAAAAAATAAATAATATACTACAATTCTTAAATAACAATAGAGGTACCTACATAAAAATAGTCCAAAATTATAAAATTATGGCCATATTGTCCTGAAGACTTTCTCCAATAGACGTCAAAGAATCCTAACGAGTGGCTTTTTCTGTGCATCATTATATATTTGAAAAAAAACATTTGCTTCCATACAATCATTTCTTCATTCATTTTAGAGGAAATATAATCGTATCCTAGAACATCAATTGTACAAAACAATTTTCCGAGAGCAAAATCAAACCATGCTTACCCCATTGTATAGCCATCTTGTATTTTTACAGTAGTTTCATCTTAGAAAGTTTTTCAGGAGTTTTGAAAATGGGTGATTTTATAGATTTTGCTTTGCTATAGAGGTGCTCTTTTTGAATTTCCACTTTGCTACCTTATATCTTTGCCGCTCGCGCTGCGATACTGGAAAAATGGCGTTGAAAAGCAGCTTTTTGACAATGTCTACTTTTTGAGTCATTTAAAATTAAACCATAGAAATAGTTTCGGCGTAAATAAAGTGAAAGATTATATATTTTGATTAGAGTATTTAACGTTAAATAGTTTCTCGAAAGCTCATTTTTATGTTTTATTCAACACAAAAACTGATGAATTTACCACGGGAACTAAATTAATGCTTACTGCTTTCCAAATTACTTTAATAAGGCACTGAAAACATGCTCAAGAGGTTTTTACAGTTTCGTATACAGAGTTTTCAAAATATTTCAAATTAAATGCAAAAAAAAAAAAAAATTTTGAAAAAAACGAAAAAATTGTCTTTATCGTTAAATAACCCGAAAAAAACAAAAAAATAGTATAGACGGAAAAAATTTAGCTCTTTTTCCGCAGAATATTTACCTGACAAACTTTTTTTGTAATTTTATTATTTTTCAAATGATTTAACAATAAAGTCTTTTTTTTTTTTGTTTTTTCGAAAAAAAATTTTTGCATCTAAATTTCAAAATTTTTTTTCATTTTCAAGATTTTCAAGACTTTTTATAGTACTTTAGAAAGTTTACTAATTACTTATTTCAAAAAAACGTCCAACAACTCGGAAAGTATTGACTTTTCTAAATATACTTAAATGACACTTTTTGCTTAGATTTAATCACTCTATCCATTCCCGTTGCCATTTTCAACACATGTTTTTCTACCCCTTAGTAAGGGTGGTTACATTTTGCGACGCTCGCACGATGAACCTATTTAATTTATAAAAAAAATGGTCTGGGCATAAATTTTTTCTTATTTAATTTTGAATTTTTTCCTCGTAAAATGACTCGGAAAGAAGATATCTTCAAAAAACTGCTGCAAGAATACAAGGTATGAAAGTGGAAATTTGAAAAGAGCACATCAAAATCTATAAAATCACTCATTTTCAAAACTCCCGGAAAACTTCTCATGCAACCCTTTCTTTTTGAACCAATTGATTAGTGTACTACGCAATGATAGTAGAAAAGTAGTGAAAAATCATTCGCAAACGTATAAAGTGTATTTTGGTGCTTTAATCGATCCTTTTTTCGCAACTTTAAGCGTCGACTTAAGCAATACAAAAAGACTCAACCATTAATATACTTATAGACATCTTCTATACATCAAGTGAGAAGTCTTTTATATCTGTCTATTTCATTTGTTGCTTCTATGAAAAATGAGCCAAATTTTCAACTGTGGAGATTGTATTATTAGTGGCGAGCGAGCAGGTTTCTAATTTCGGATTAGACTCCCTTCTAAACTTGCCAAATAAACTTTTAAACAATTGCTAAATAAAGATAATTAATACAATATTCAGCACAAATTTTGTATAATTGAATAATTTTTCTATGGTAACTTTATTTTGTAAGTTAATGGATAATTTAAATAGAAAAATATAAGTGTTTTTGTACCATCTATTTTATAATCCAAACATAAAATATAAATGAAAATAAATAAGGCACAGAGCAAAGCCCAAGAAAGAAAGGAATTTTTATGATAATTTTATTCCAGATAAAATGTATATTTTTTCTTTATGAAAGAAATACGCGCGTACATATATATACTTTAGCTTTATACTACTCACTTTGTACATAACAATAATAATTTCCGTCACTTTTACCATTTTATATGAAACTAATATAAATTTTTTTATTATTTTGAATAAAATAACAGTAATATTGTTTTTTTTTTTACATTTTTTTTTACTCAGATGGTAAAAAACATTTTCTTTACGTATTTTTAGAAATTATCTTGAATGTATAAATGTTTTCAATTATAATTTTTATACATTAAATCAGTTTTTGATTTTTTGTGTACTATTGCCAGAAGCTCATAAATAATTTAGCAGAAAATTTCGATGAATTAATTTTTCACTTCAATAGCATGTCTTTTTTTCATTTCAATCGCATTTTCATTGATTATGCTTTGTTCAACCACTTTTTCATTTAAGAAAATTTTTGTAAATCAGGCGTTCTCTTTCACGCAATTTAGAACGTTTTCCAATCGATTACCTAAACGCCCCCCCCCCTCTTCTCTTTAAGAAAATAATTGTCTAAATTCAAAAATCGTTTTGTTTGACAGGGAAGCCGACGTTTTTACTTATTGAGCCTAAGTATAAGTTCTAGTTATTGAATTCATAATAATTAAAGAGTAAATGTGATAGCAATAAATATGACGGAAATTACAATTAATATATATATATTCAAATAAATATAAAATAACTAGTTTCCTTTATATTTTTAATAGGATGATTGTTATTATTGTTATGATTTCATTTATATTTATTTCCAATATACAAGAATATTGTTTAGAAAGCTGTTAAATCAACATACCCCTGTGTAATATAAGTCTAATATACGTCCTTCTTGATGTTTTTCATTGTACATAATGTAATAAAAAATATATATAAATAATCTTTGTACATACCACCAAAGCACCAATCATTTAATTATAACGCTGTACATATTAAGCCTACCGACCCTTACCCCACCAGCATATAAAAAAAACAAACAATTTTATTAATCATACCTAACCTACTAGTAAATAGCAATTTTTGTATGTATATACATAGTTTAATGTTTTTATTTCATACACAACTTTTGTTTGTCTATTTAAGACGGTTCTATACACCTGTTTCAATAGCGAGAAATCATTATTTGATTGCCGTGAAACTTTATAATCTTTTTAAGACTCCTCTTAAATATTCATTGGTGGAAAAAAATATTTATAAAGAAAAGCGGTTTTCCAGATAAGAATGGTTAAAGCTACATTTGAATTTTAAGCACTGCGACCCATATACCCATTACTTTATCGATTTGAAAGGATATGTTATATGTACTCATATTTTACGTGTCCTGGTTACTTTTATTTTTCGAAAATCCTGTTAATTTTGCCAATTTTTACTGTTCACATCCAGATATAGTGAAAGACGAAATAAAACCTAAGTGTAAACAATGAAAATTGTAAAATTAACAGGATTTTCGAAAAATCCAGGGCAGATAGAATATGAGTACCTATAACATATCCAAATTTGAAATGGATAGAGTAAAGGGTATATTCGCAGTGTTTGAAATACTATTGTAACTTTAACTATTCTTATCTGGAAAACCACATTTTTTTCCAACAACGAATGTTTAAGAGGAGTCTTACAAAAATTATAAAGTAAGTGATACAAATAATAATTCACGCCATTGAAGAATGTGTATAGACCGGTCTTCACATAGGATACCACATTCATATCACAATTAGTTTAGTTTATTGTTAAATGTTGTACACATCATTTGAATGATATTTGGATAAAAACTGCATGTTGAAATGATTTTTTCAATAAGATTTTGTGTACAAAATAATTGAAATATCTGATCCAAAGATTATACGAATAAGAAACTGTACTCCAATGTATACCAGATGTTTTTCAAAGAAAAGATATCAATTCCAGACATCAAAATTTACTCACAATGTTCCGAACAAAAATGGATATTTTCAACTTTTTCTGTTATTTAAAGTTTTGTTGTTATGAAGCCAGTTTTTCTTGGTTTCCAATTTGCTAGCAATAAAGCAAACTTTTCGAAAACTATTGGGATAATACAGTATATTTTTCAGAATGTTTCTTACATCAATTTACGTATCGACAGCTGCTACAGTTTAATAATAATTATGTACCATTAGAACATCGAATTGTGGAGTCTTTCGAAATGATAATTCAGTCACGTATATGCCGCGCTTAAGTTCGTAAAGAAAAGAAAAACACATATTGCATAAGTACTCATCAAAGTAAAGAATTAAACAAATAAACAAAATAATTTCATAAAAGTTTATTAAGTTCTTTTGCCTTTAACAGATTACGTTGTTTGACTGAAATTAGCGGCATTGTCCACGTGTCAAACATGGAATACCTTCTTTTTTACAACTTTTTCTATATTAAAATATAATCGAACCATCCCATTGAAATAAGATACATAAAACTTTGTAGATATTGTTAGTTTCGAGTATATGAAAGGGGAAATGTACAGGGCCGCAAGTATTTAAGTTGCGCCTTATATATATCGGGATCGGCTCTAACGATTTTGATGAAAATTCGTATACTGATAGTGTTTATATTAAGATTAAAGGCAAAATGGGGGAGAGTTGTCATAATCGCGTCATTTTACCTTAAACAGTCTGAACATTTAATTGATAAACTTTTTAAATTTATTCAAATTATAGAGTATCAAATTAAAGTATTGATTTCTCACTAAGTTTCCAAGCAAAACAAGTAATTCATTACTCTCCTAACTGATACTGAGGTATTTTGCATAAGGAACTGATTAACCTCCAAAATCGAAATTGATAATAAATAAAGTAAATAATACAGAAAAATACAAACAAAATTGGATTAAAATTGTAATTATTATTAATATATTCGTTGTATTAAAAGGTATCCAAAAAGTACCATATTGGCAATGTTGATAAACCAAGAATGTAATCCTATTAAATTTCATATTCATCATGCTTTTTAAATTTGTGATCAAAATTAACCTTGCTCTAATAGGTTTAAAGAATGTGAGTCCTGGTCCCGGAATTAAGCGCATAAGTGATAGCTTGCGAAAACTTGACATCACAGCTGAAAAGAATGACCCAAAATTAGTGGGTTTCAAAAAAATTCCAATAAAATCGAATAAAATTTGCCTGTATTATCAAAAAAATTGAATTTTTAACTTTATGACGTCATTAGAATCCAAAAAATCTAACTTTTCTCTATCACATCCAAATTTAATCCAATTTTGATCAACAAAGTGTGTAATCTTACTAAATTTGGGTCATACTTTTCAAATTTGTGATCAAAATTAACCTAGCTCTGATATTTTTCAAAAATGTAGAAACCTGGTCCGGAAATTAATCACATAAATGATAGCTAGCGCATTAATTAATCACATAAATTTGCCTGTATTATCAAAAAAATCGAATTTTTTAACTTTATGACTTTAATTAATGAGCGCCTTTTACATGATTTTTTACTAACTTTTTGTTTTATGTAAAAAACATACGTTTGGTTTTGCGCCTCTATTTTTATGCGTCGGTGGCGGGTGCCTCCTTTGCGATGCCCTAGTTACGGGCACTCTTCGTTACAAAATCTGCACAAATTGATTATCCATTTTTATTAAATCAGTAAATATTCCCAAATTTTGTTGATAAGAACCAAATAGTTATGACATTTATATATCACATGTATATCACCAAATATATATTAGAGAAAAAAGTATGGCACCCTATTTACATTTGCTCAGTGCAGATTTTGTACATGCAGATAAAATAGTTTGCAAACACTTTTTTTGTAGTGAAACCATTCAAATTTACTGAAGTGAATTCTCATTGATCAACCAGATAATTAACATACCAGATTAATTTAAAAAATTTTTAAAAATTTCCTCCGACAAATTTTTCGGGAGCGGATTCCTAAACTCGCACTCGAAATATATCTAAGAACACTCTCCATTAAATTACCTTTTTCCTTAAAGTCTATTACAAACAAAGCCGATTTTGAAGATCATCGCCAATTTCTTACTTTTTTCGGGTATAAACCCCTAATTTTGAACTTGTAACATAGCTTAAAACACTCTCTATTAAATTACCTTTCAAATGAAACACGAAAAAAAATCAAAATCGGGTCTTTCGTTTAGGCGCTACGTTGTCACTGACAGCCAGACAGACTGACACATAGCGGTCAATAAAAACCCTTTTTTTTAGTTCGAAGTTGAAAAAAAAAGACTGAATTAAACATGATGTAAAAATATTGTATGAGTGTGAAAGGGCTATAAACAAATTTTATGACATACTCTCATGAAAGTTTGTATATATATTGAAAATGTTCAATTTCCAAATTGTTTATCATTTTTAAATGACATTTATTTCAAAAATGATTTTTATCCAAACATTTTTCAAACAATCTAAGTAAATTGCATATAGCTGCATCTATCATATTTTATAGTTTTATATTTCATATAAAAAAACTTCTAAAACTTGAATCAAATTTAAAATTTTGTATTGAAACAAATTAATAACAAGTAAATTTGTGTAAACGCATGTTTTAGATTTTATTATCGTCTCAAGAATAAAATGTTTTAAATTTTATTATCGAGTAAATTTTTACTACTCTACATTTTAATCTAAATTATTTACTATATTACCGTTAAATGCATTTGAAGTTAGATACCTAAGTTGAAACGATAATTTGCACTTAACACTTACAGCTGTCATAATAGTGCCTTGTGCATATATTAAAATATTTTTATTTGATTGGATACTTCATATTGGTAAGCGTGAAAATGCTTTTTTCCGAAGGCTACGTTTTATTTTTAAAATTGATCACTTTTTAATGAAAAATAGTTTGAAAATTCAGTTAATGTCTTAAAAATATTGCAAATAAAAGTTGCTGATTTCAAAATGAAACATTTTATAGTTACATCGAATTTTACTTTTAGATTCTTATAGTCAAGTTAATCGACTATAAGGACTCGCAAATGACAGGTTTTTGTAAGAAACATTTTTTAAAATATTCCTAATTTCATGAACTGTAAAATATTCCTAATTTCATGAACTCTTAGATGGATTTTTTAGTCTTACAAAATATTTCCCTTTAAAGTGGCAAAGCACTTATGGAACTTACTAAATTTTTCGGCCTCCTTAAAAATTCTTTTCTAAAATGATTTGGGAGTTCAAGATCTTTTTTAAAAATCAAATTTAAGCTTTAAAAATCAAAGGAAAATGTTTTTTGCTTTGTGCTTGTTTTCATCCTCAAGCAACAAAAAATTGCGTAACTTCAATTATTATTGTTCAAACAATTAAAAAAAAAAACTTCTAACAAAAAGAAAACCGACTCCAAAAGAAAAACTTTTCCAAAACAAATTAATATACACTTAAAAGTAGAAAACTAACCATAAGATAGTGTAGTTAAAATTATTGTTATTTTTGTCGGTGTCAGCCAAGGAAACAACTCGGACAGAACAGTTTGCTACATTAGCTTTGCTGACACCGACTCCAAAATAACAATAATTTTAACTACACTATATTATCGTTAGTTTTTTACTTTTTAGTGCATATTAATTTGATTTGCAAAAGTTTTTCTTTTGAAATCGGTTTTCTTTTTGATAAAAGTTTTTTTTTTATTTTGTGATTTTTAGTGAATCTGAAGTACATTAACTAATTCGTCACTAAAAAAAGAATCATCGAAATTGGTTGGCGTGATCTTGAGTTATTCTTCCTTTTGCCCTGCATACTTAATGTAAATTTAAAACTTTAATGGTTTTCTTATGGCTGCCGTTGTGAGAACTGGACCAAAATGAAATGGGACCCCACGGGAAGCACCAGCTTTCAAATAGATAAAAATCATCAAAATCGGTTCACCCAGTCAAAAGTTCTGAGGTAACACACATAAATAAAAAATAAAATTTAAAAAAATATAGTTGAATTGATAACCTCCTCCGTTGTTTTTTTGAAGTCAGTTATAAATTTAATATTTTAATCTATTTAGAAATTATTGAGGATTCAACAGTTAATTAATCTTGTAATTTACTCGGAAAAATTTCCAACTTGAAATAAGCATCTTTGAAAATATTTACTTATAAATATAACTAACGATTCTCTGCTATTTCGCTTATAATAATACCAAACAATGCATATTGCAATATTTGTGATTACAATATAGGGTATTTAGTTATTATATAGTTTATGTATAAATACTGAAAGAAATCTGTTGAAAATTTAATAAATGATAGCCAATACGCACTGACTTAAAGAATAAAGTATTTTTTAGAATTCTATATTCTTTTCAAAACACCTTCATACCAACAGTCATATCCACAAATTGTTTTGAACATATTATGTCAATACTTTTAAGTACATTTTAAAGCACGTTGTATCTCAAATTCTATCCACATAATTGCATATTTCTCTCAGAAAATTCTTCCCACACATTCCCAATGGGGCAATTATTAACCATCGTCGAGAAGTTTTGAAGCCTACACCCGTTGACATGCAAAACACTCAACTTTGATTTGATCAATTTAAATCTTCGAACAGTTTGTGGATGTGAACGTTCAATAATCTCATGAATATGCTCATCGTATTCTCGTTCGATTACATTTATAACCATAATAGAGTATTATTATCTCACGGGACATAAATAACTAACATTTCTCATCATCATTCTATGACTGCCATGACTGCCAATATTATTCTTCGATATAGAAGACAATTTTTATTTATAACAGTTTATTATGTTCGAATAGTAGACTAGCTATTCTTCAATATTAAGTAAAATACTATTTTGTTCACAATTCAGTTTCAGAATTTTATTCTTATTAATGTAGACGAGAATATTTCATGGGATATTTTTTTTATATTAAAATAATTCGTTTCTTATCTTCAATCCTAGGTTGCGTTAATTAATTTGGTTAACATTATTGGTTAATTGTGCATATGATTTGAGTACTCATGATTTGAGTATGAAATTGTAGCAATAAGTTTTTGAATCTTGATCTACATGAAAAAATGGTATAAAGTAGTTTGTATTATATGTATATTTAGTTATAGTTTAAATGAGCCTTCTTACAGTATTCCCGGAGGGTAATATGCAAACATTTAGGAAAGTTCCATTTTATAATCGTTTATTTTCGGCTAAGTTTAAAACTGCCGAGGCTGGATCATGTGTTTCACCATCTTCAGGCCCTTATAAAAGTGTTATTCTAAATGAATTAAAAATAACCTCATTTGTTTTATATCCTTTTTTTTTAATTCTTAATAATATGCTACAATTTTTGAATATGTATGAAAACTTATTTATTCAGTATATATTTTACTCCTCTGCTGTTTTATTGAAATTCATAAAATAAACGAGAGATCAAATCTGGTTTTTTCGTTCACAAAAAAGCTATAAGTTATAATCCTTAATACATTAAAATTTTGAAGTTATTCTTTAAAGATGAGGTATTCAACCCATATTGTGTGAAGCTTAATTTATTTATTGTATCGATACTCAACTTGTAGATAGTTCGAAACTGTCCGAGAAAGCGGTTCAGCTAAAAAATTAATAAATAATTCATAACATATTTCATCATAAATCATAAGCTAAAACTCATAAATAAACTATAATTTACTATAGCAATAATAATATAACAAAAATGAATATAAAATTTGTCCTTGAAATAAAATTATTATACGTCCATCTAATTCAAGGTTAGTCTCACTTGACAAGTTATCAAACTAAAGTATATAAAGTTTTTCCGTTAATACAGCATTAAGAAGAAAATAAATCTAGTTTATTCCCTATATTAACAGTATTCCAATGTAGGCTTCAGAATATTATAAAATTGGATTTGTTAAAAATTTATAGCATTGCGAAAAAACGTGTTTCTAAGGTTAGCTATTAAATTTTAAAAAAATTTTAAACAGAAAATTAACAAGAAAGTTATTAAAGTTTTTTTTACAGTTTCACTTAAAATAGAATATAATACACCAAACTGAGCTTCTCCACAAAAATGATTGATTTTTGTAATTGTGGTATAAGAACGATATAAAAAGTAAACTAAGGAACAATTTTGAAGGTTTTGTATCTAACAAAAAAAAAAAAAAAAAATAGAACCAGCATTAGTCATAAACATTTTCTGTTAAAACTCTCTCTAGATGGGTTCAAGAGACACATTAGAACCCCTACAGATTGCCGCATTATATAAATGTGTTCAGTATAGTAGTTTCGACCAACGTAGTAAACACTTGGAGATATGAACGAATATCTACATCACCGTCGGGTAGTGGGTACTCAACAGGCTACTTCCCTCCGTACGGTAACTAAGAGTATATGTGTATAATTGCACATATATAGTAGCAATCATTTCATAAATATACTATTGTGTTTTGAGTTGACTTCATAAAACTAGGAGCTTTAGCTTCAACTTCAGCCTACATTTTCTCCATTGGGATTGTTTCTTAAAGCGTCAAGAGACAATATTAAATATATTCAAAACATTGAAATTGTTATTTTTGCAATAGTGACTCAAGCCTTGTATATCTTTATGAGTATAATTACCGTACAGCAAAATAGGGGGCTCCAAGTTCGAAAAAATCTTAAAAGCTCAACCCCTTTCTAATGCTTCGAGACCTATCTACAAAATATTAAATCTAAGAGATAATAAAAATAATAAATGAGAACTCCAGGTTATTTTTTCCTAGTTCCTCCTAGTTCAATTTTTTTTATAATATGTAAATGTTTTTGGACTAGGTTAGGTTAGGTTAGGTTAGGTTAGGTTAGGTTAGGTTAGGTTATATTGGCTGTTCACGAAGGACATACTAAAGTTATAGAGCCCATTTTGATACCATATAATTTCTGATAATTTCATTTATCAGCTCCTCAATTTCAGAGGCTGTGTGCATATCCTTCATGCATATACCATGCACTACACCAACCCATCACAATTAAATTAATTTTGTTGCGACGGCGGCAATCGAACCCACTATCCAAAGCATACCACGGACGGAATTGGTTACGCCGAAACCAACTGGGCTAATAGAGTGACATTTAGACTGCCATTCAGCCATAATCAGTATGAATTATCTAATCCCAATTACTCTAAGATTGTATGACGGGGCGGCAATGTCGCCAAAGGACCACTGACGGACGCAGACAAAACCATCAAAAGGCTAGCCAAGAAATGGATGAACCTACTACAACGTGCCTCTCCTGAGCTTCTATATATACCATCATGCCAGGGTGGCAAATCTTTTACCGTTGGCCGATTCCGGGGATGTAATTACTGTGGTTCATGTATTTAGACTGCTGACCTGCAAAGACACCATTGTCAGGGAAATGGCGTGGTCGTGTTTGAGGCAAGCGGTGAGGCAACGTATCCGTGGCGATCCAGCAGAGGATATGATAGCCGAATATCTGTCTGGCTAACTAGAGGGACAAGTGGCACATGACCGCGGAGACATTTCTAGTCTGTGGACACAGGCTAAATCGGAGTGTGTTTCCATTGGTGCGCCGAGAAACGTGATCTGTCTGTCACCATCAAACGACCTGGGCAAACACCTGAGCGTATCATTGTCCCAGAGACGGCGCGATCCATGATAGTCCGTATGCTTCGCTCAGCACTTCGGGCATGCTACCTTTCTAAATTATTAGGAAAACCAGATCAGGGAAAGGGGTACTCATGTACTAATCTAAGGGAAGCGAGCAACGACTTCCTGCTGAATGGGCGGTACACTCGATTCTGCGATTATCGATATAATCCACCGATCTCGACTCGGTGTCGTTCCATTAAATGGAACACGGCGATTTGGGCACGGGGATAAACGATAACGACGTTGTGACTATGTCAATGAGACATTGCCACACGTACTGAATCATTGTACCATCCATTCAGCGGCGTGGCAACGGCGGCATAACGCTGTTCAAGACCGTCTTGCTCGCGGATCGCGTCTACCCCCGGGTGCGATGCTTTAGCTTTTAGTACTATACTTGGAATAGTGAAATTGAGCTCCCAACAAATCAGCAGTGTGCAGACTATCACCAAATTGGCCACGAGTAACATACAATCCAATAGTAATTGGGATTAGATTAAAGCTTTTTATTTAAATAATCTTTAAAAGATACAGATGTAAAATTTAAACATTTAACAGGATATACTCGAACAAGTGTAGTAAAAATTTAAAAAAACATTTCCAATAAAATTGATAAAAGTAACTAATATAAAATAAATAAGTACGACTACACATTTAAAATAAACACTTTAAAATAGAATATTAAAACAGCGGATTAAAAAGAAAAAACAAAGCATAGCAAGTGTCATAAATCACAGTTTTTATAATCACAATAAATTCACAACCACAAATCGTTGTGAACGTTATTATAAGATCGAACGACTACAGACATTGACTTTATGATATTTTCCTATTAACACATTTTGAATTGGTCTTGCATTTTTTCTAAAAAGTTTTCATTAGTTTATAAATATGTTGAGATAGACGTTGTCTTTGTTGTACACTATCGTAGTTAAAATGTAATTAGGAATATGTGACCGCCATTGAAAGTAATAAGTTAAATTGACATTGAAAGTTTCAAGTAGACTAGTACTCTATTCCCATACAGTAAAATTACTCCAAGGTTCTTTACTAAAATATTGAATACGTTCGTTATTTTTTTAAAAGAAGGGTTATTGACTCATGCTGTAAACTCTCACGATATTGCCTTTGTAGAAATTCTATTAGTAACCCGGGTGCTGGTGAATTGCTCGTTAGCATTAAAAATACTATGATTAATAAATGTATTAACAAAATAATTAATTCGAAATTTTAATGCGAAAACCAAAAACAATTAGCGGAAACTAACGCCATCCGTTGGTGCATAAGGGTACGATAAGTATGAGATCTATGCATTAACAATATCTGTGGGAGCCCAAGTGAACGGAATCGGTGATAAACTCAATGAAACAATAATTCTTAAGTAAATAGAAGGGATACTCGAATATCCTTCAGGTGTAGCAGAGGTAGTAGTTTTTTATACTTTGTTTATATTTTATGACTTCAAGACTTTGTTTCCCTTAGAGGGTGCCATATTCAATTGTGAGAGCACCAAATTTTAGTCTGTAACCAGCGGACGCTTTCAACGATACATTATTAGTTAGTCAAATTATTATGATAACTATAGTTTATACGTTTGAAGAAACAGATAACCCCATACATTTACATGGCCACGTTCTTTCATGAATACAAACCGGTCTAACACATAGCCCTCACCATCGCCCGGGTAATAATTTCCCATTTTTTACATTTATTTACTTTATTTCTAAAACGTGAAAGTAAAAGCTCTTAATGTTTATATCCCATAAATTATGTAATTTGGCTGTATAAGCTATAATAAACACATAGAACATACTACTTTATGATTTTCTAAATGAAACCAGACATTATATAGAAAATTATTTTCCATATATCAAAAATGCTTTTTAGTAGTTAATTTTAATTAAACAACCTATCATGATATACAGACAAAAAGTTTACTAAACCTGGTACTCTATGTCGTTGCGCAGTTATAATAGTGAGGGAGTTTTAAAAAACAATGGTAAATTGCGCAGTTATAATAGTTAGGGAGTTTTAAAAAACAATGGTAAATACATAAATTTAAAGGCTTGATGTGTAAGATGAGATGGCCATGAACTTAATTATTTCCAAGGTTAACGTTTCAATTTTATTTTGTACCTACTAACTAATAATAATTTCAGATAGAAAAGCCTATTTTGGACATCGGAAATGAATTGAGTACTAAATTCTGCGTCAAAATGTTTTAAATGTCTTGAAAATCTTATTTGTTACTATATTTTCTTTTTTATTCTTTCTAAAAGAATTGCAATATGTGATGAGTTTGAAATAAACCTCATAGTCAATTTTCTTTCCTTTTTGAAGGCAATTGATTCCGATTTTCAATTCTGTAAAACTCCTTTTTTCCTGAGGCATGCTTTGGTGTAAAATTTTTGTACTCGATTCATTTATGATATCAAAGTTCGAGTTCACATTATAAGGTTTATAATAACGTTGAAAATCGTTTTCAAAATAAATTTCAAGGCTAATATTTTCTGAATAATTATGAAACGCCAGTATATTTTCACATCCGCGAAATTTCGGTTTATATATTAAACCAGGATATCTATAATGTTAACTAATCCGTGAACTATTTTAAGCATAACCCAGGGTTTCTGAAAATTTTGTGTCTATTTTGTTTAGTGGTTTCCAGTATTCAGAATAACATACCTTTTACATCTATATCATGAAGGTTGTAAAGCTTAGATAGAAACCAATTTCAAGTACTTATAACTACACTGTTAATAAAAGTGAAAGTGTTTTATGTGTAAAAATACTTTTTTGTTTGTAAAATAAAGGGATGGAAATACTCTCATTTAAAATTACAATATTTCATCTGACATCGAAATAAGTTACCTTTCTCAACAAATTTTATACCATTTATTATGATAATTTATTGTACTGAAACATAAACGTTTCATATACGAAAACAGTAGTTCAAGTTAGTATACAATCGAATCTACAACAAAAAATGAACCGATGTTCAAAGTATTTCTCTAGAGAGTGAAAATTATTTTCCAATGTCTACCAACCTCATTTAAAATGTCATATTCGTTTCATTTTCAAATTTTTAACTCAACGAATTGAAGCAAAAATCCCTGCCATTTGTAAATAAATCCATTCGACGTTAATTTGCTAACCACTTAATTACACTGTTTCACTGTTTAAAAGGTGATTTCGTAAAAATCAACGATTTTCCATGTTTTTCCATAATTTTTTGCAATTTATTCGAAAACTATGCATTTGGGAGAAAAAGCTCTCGGGCGTAAACTTTTTTTTTTCTTATTATTTTCTGAAAAATCTACATCAATATTCCATTTTTCCACGGTTTTTTTTATAATTTTTCTTCAAACCTGTGCATTTAAGCGAAGAAAATACTTCAAATAAAAGTTAAACATAAACTTTCCTACCGATTTGTATATTTTGATGTTTCCAATCTCTCACTTGTTCGGAAAAAGCGTTATATAAATAAAATTTTCCGAATTTTTTTATAATTTATTAAATTAAGTGTTTTAGTGAAAAATCACTCAAGTCCAAAGTTGTAGAGCGTAAATTTTTAATCGATATGCATATATAATTTGTTGCGACTTATAATTTTCACCTCTAGATGGAACAAAACAAACGAAAGTATGTTTTCCATGTTTATATTTATTTAAATATCAATTTTTCAAAAAATGGAAAAGATTTAGAAATTTATTCTTCATAAAATCTGTCTAAACATGTTTTTGCATTTGGCAAATTCTAGCTGACTTTCGAGAATATTCGTTGAGTTAAAGTTGTAGGTGTTATTATAAAGGCCAATTCTTAAATTTAATATTTGTTTTTAATTTGTATAAATCTTTTTTAAGCTTAATTAAATCTTTAAGGATATCAGTTGTATGTTGCTTATTGGATAATAATTCTTTTTTAAAACTTTTTCTGTATCTTTTAGCAATTTTTCATCATCCTTGATAGACAGAACATATTTCTGAATAGATCTACGTTGGTAATTCTTTTTTTTCAAACGCTTCATTAAGGGAAATTTAAATGAGACACTATATACTTTCGGTTGCGTTATTACCATTCTTATTAAAATAAAAAACACTTGGGTGGATGTTAAACTTGTGTTTTAAAGAAGATTATGTTATATTTCATAATAGTAAAATATTTTATTGGGCGTTAAAATTAAACTTCCGCTTTTGCTTCGCTGGTGCAACAAGCAAGCAATGACGGCTTATAGTCAATTTGCTTGAAAAATAACAGCAAATACTTACACCTTTTGGCATATGAGAATAAATAAATATTTTTACTAAACCTGTATCTTATATATATAGGAGACTTTCTATAGATATAGATAGATAGTCACTCATCACGATATCTCTGGAACTATAAGACCTAGAGACTTGAAATTTGGCAGGAATATTCCTTTTGCCAAGTAGAGGTCAGCTAAGAACGGATTTTACGAAATTCCACCCACAAGGGGGGTTGCGGGGGTGTTCATGAATAAAAAATTCATATTTTTCAATTATGGCTTTTAATAGTTCAAAACTTGGTCAGAATGTTTTAAATTACATTTAGAAATTTTTTTAACCTTCGGAGGGTAGAAAGGTGTAGCGAGAAAGTGGGAAGGAATTATCGAATATTTACAAATATACTTAAGTGGGATATCAAATAAAAGAGCATGACGTGTACATTACAAAACTGTTATCCAACGCAAGGAAATGTGGAGGGAGGGGTGCAAGTGGGGATGTTGCCCAGCAAAGCGGGCGGGTAACAGCTAGTAGTCGATAAAATATAACCTCAAACTGAAGATTATATCATCTCTTCGATTGATAATGTTTCCAAGCTCCAATTATAAAAAGGATGTAAAATCAATATTTTTTTTTAGTATTAAATTACGACCTTCTTATTTAAACTTATATCGAAAAAAGTAGCAAATACGTTTATAGCGTAATCGTTATTCTGAAGCGTATAGCGTAATATTCTTATTCATTATAGTTTCATACTGCTAAAAGTTCAAAAGCAAGCAAACTAAAACCAAAATATGAATTGGATCGATTTTATGAATACATGTGTACACGTATTTCGTTTAATATACGTTGCACTAACCTTAGACAAGAAACGATGTCTTATATATTTAATATGAAGAAATAATATATATTACCACTTTCAAAATTTCAATTTCGTTTTTCTTTTATATGTAATAAGTACAAGTTGTTTTATTTTTTTTTTTGTTAACTATAGGAAACTTAATATTATCAATTTTTGAACTTCTTACCTGTATACTATATGAACAGAATACGTAATATTTTTTTCTCTATTTATCAATCTGTCTAACTTGTATAATTGTGCGTCAGCAAAGCATCTATTGTTTGAAACTGACAAAAACCTGACGGACAAAACACACAGTGTAGTTGTAACCCACCAATATAAAATGATTTTGTAGCTACTCAGCAAACGGAAGGAAGCTCTTTGTAACAAAAATTGCACGTGTTTTACCATTCTGACTGTTATAGCTACAATATGATATGTGAATTACATGTACTTTTATAGATAGTAATATCACTTAGAATGGTTTAACTTTTGCGTTTATTTTGACTTAGAGTGTACATCATACGTTCTCGGGTGTTTTCAGGTTATCATATGGCATAAATTATACTACTTAGTACGTATAACAGACAAGGGGGCATCTAATGTTTGATACTAACAGCACACTATACAACAAATTAGGAGTAAACTCTAGTCGTGCGTCGCAGCTGACATTTTTTTGTTTTATTCGGCGTCATTCAATCAGCATTAAGAGAAAACTAGAAATAATTTGGTATTTTAACCGCAACGCACCGAAAATGGGTAAAATTCCCAAAAATAACCCTTTTATTATTAATGCATCCCTAAAATAATTCTATACATAAAATTATATTTTTATTCTATACAATAATGGGAAAATGTAAAAAGTACGATCTTGAAAACACAACTGCTCTGCAAACGGGAAAAATTACCTAAAAAATCACCACTTTACTTCCATGTTTCTAGAAATCTCCGGGAAACATCAAATGATTGAAATTTTCTAAGCAACTCCACCACAATAAGGACAATCGTTTTTTTTATTTTTAACGCTGGATGCCGTTCTGAGAGAATATCCACTCAAATAATCAAACTTGTTAAATATAGAAAATAAGTGAAGACAAATTTTTAACATATAAAAAAAAAATCATTCACAATTTCCACAAGAAATTACGAACTATATAAGACCGCTTGATCAAAGCAGTTATTGTATTTTTAAAATTACATTCCTAGACAATTAAGCTTACAATCAGTATGCTTACTATCTTTTACATTTCCAGTTGAACCACAGCATCCGTTAAAAATTTTCGTGTTGAAATTAAATTTCAGTTTCAATGTGACAAGAAAGTCTATTGGTTATATATGCTTGCCGTAGAAAAAAAATTTAAGAGTAACAAAAATCTTCTTAAAAAAAGAATGATATAAAATGATATAAAAAAATTATAAAATGATGAATGGAAAAATACATTTATTTATTTTCGAAAAATATTTTGTGATAGAAACGTGTTTTTCACTATCCAATAGGGCTTGTATAAAGTAACACAAATTTTGATACAAGACCACATTAAGGTACGCTACGCTAGATATGAATATCCGCCTAACATATTATATAAAATATACTACAAGTTCAATGAAATTGTCAAATAAATGAACACGTAAGAGTTTATAAGTGGTAATAACTCAAAATACTTCCTGAAAATGTATTTTTCTGTAACATTATGTAACTACAATAAAAGAAAATAATACCTATCATGTTGAAAATTATTGGAAAACTTTCAAGAAGAACAGTATAATATTTCTTGAAAGAAATCTTGACCAACCGCACAATGTATTTTATTTTATGTATTAAAGTTTTGCACATAAAACTTTTGAAAAAGTTTAATTCGCAAAATTATATTAATAATTTTTTATCGTATATAAACAAAGAAGCTTAAATAGATTGTAGTATTGTTAACATTCGTAATTCGAATACAGCGCGAGTGGGAGTTTATTATTTATTTTTTGGAAATTAATACAAAATAATATTCATATCAGTATTTACAGTTTATTTACAACTAATCGACCTAAAATTCCGACAACTGCTAGAAAAGTATGTATTATGTCAGAAAAACATAAACCCAAGATTTAAAATATTCATAATTAATAACTGTTTGTTTCAGATTATCTACCCTACAAGTTTTTGTTATTAATACGGTGTGTAGAATTTGGTAGTCATTTCAGACACGTAGGAAATTTAAGTAAACTCATTCCAAAGCAATCCTTAATGCATCTTGATCCTAAGATTTTATAAAAATTTCAGAAAATGGCGATTACACTGGACAAGTTTACGCGCTGCTACCCAGCAAACAATTTAGTGTCTATATATAGTTAGACTATGAGTTTGAACCATTTCAATGATAAACCTTTGATAGCCTCTAAAACTCATTTATACAATTACATTTTTCATAGATTTTTTCATGAATTATTGTTTTTTACTAATTATTGCCCCAAATACTTATTATTTGGCAAAAAAAACTAAATACCTTTTTTATCATATATAATTGTTTATAATTTTTGCAATTTTTAATGTGCTGAAAAACACTTCTGGCCCATTTTTCTAGACATCATTCTGAATCCAACGAGCTGACATATTTTTACGACCATTATTTTTATATTTCACCAATTTCTACTTCTTGACTAGACTAGACTGTTGTTAACTATTAAATGCTTCTGTCAGATTTATGTAAAATATTCCGGCGAAGTTACAAGATATGTTATTTGTAAAATTTTTGACCATAAATTTAACTCGTTTTTTACTAATCTAAATAGAATTCCTAAGTTTTAGGGTAAGGCATATTTTGATCAAATAAATTGTAGACTAACTATATTGTTCGAATATTCGGATCATTATCCTTAACGGATGGTAAACATGATACGGTATTTGTAAGAAACGTTTTAACTATTCAAGATAAAATAGGAATATTGTGATAATACTCTTGTGAGTACTGTCACTATTATTAATGTTTTTTTTTATAAAGCTGTTGATAAGTAGTATAGACCCTTTAGAAAAGTTTCGAAAAAAATAAGAATCAGTTTCGAAAAGAATAGGAATCATTTCAATTTTATTTACTTATATAAATAATATAAGTAAATATATATATATATATATATACACGACTTCGTCGATTTCCATATATACGAATTCCTCCATTTTCATTTTTGTCACCACAAATTTTTCGTTATTCAAAATGAAAATAAAACTTCGGCTGCCCTGTTCACCCTTTTCATTTGGCGACGCAGTTTAATTTTCTTTTTGCGCTCAACCCTCTACCCTGTGATTATCTGACAAAAAACAGACCCATATATGAAGTTTAGACTTAAGTATCACCAGCCGTTTCCATCATAGAATTGACTAGCTCCAAAACCTAAGCAACCAGCCAACATTCTATAAGCTGGTGTTTTTAGGGAATCAACTCTATCCTGTTCTTTTTCCCCTGGGTCGCAGCAAGAATTATACCTTTATCTATCATATCATTTAAATTTTTATTTTACTTGAATAATTTTTATCCTTTTGTCATAGAGCTGAGAAAATCCTTTTATTATTGCAAACTGATCTTTTTGACAAATCTGTAAATTTTAATATGCAAAATTCGAAAAATAGGACATAATATTTATCTCTTCAACCTATCAATAAACTTCTCGATTTGAATTTAATACCAACTTAGTCTGCCTATATAATATTATATTCCTTGATATACATATTCCTTATTTAATGATTTAACCGGATATTTCTCTTTTAATGATTTAAATTCGTTTCTTACTTCAAAAAATCATCCATTTTCCATTCAAACTTTCATTCTTTTTATCGCCGTAAATATTAGATGATTTCAAAATATCTTTTTCTTCTATATAAAAAAAAACAGATTGGTCTTTTTTCAAAATTGTAAAATCACTTTGCAAATATGTAATTATCATTTATATTTGATAAAACAAGATGTTACATTTATGTAACCTCAGCCGTGTGCTAGTGATAAATAAACATTACTCTACGCCAGGGCTTCTTAAACTATGGGTCGCGACCCCATTTGGGGTCGCGTAGCAAAATTCTGGGGTCGCGAGAGGTAAAAATACAATTTAACAGAAAATGTTTTTCAACTTGTAAAATTATTTTTATAAAGATAAAATAACAATTATCGTAGATAAATATATCATAAAATCTTCTAGTTCGGAAAGATTGTTTGTACCTGCATTTCTATTAAGAGTATTATAATAACTTGAATAACATTTACTATGAATTATGAAATGTTATTGGAATTAATAAAAAATATAAATTTATTTTTGTCAATCTCTAAAAGCCGAAATAATCCCGAGAAATAATTATCAACAAAATTTCTAGGTATTATTGCTGAAGAAACAGCTTTAACACATATTAAATCCCAATATCGTTCAGTGATAAAAAATGTTGAAGAGGTCTTACGTCCAGCAGTTTCAAACATTCCACCAAGATTTGATTTGTTATGCAATAAAAAACAGGCACATCCATCTCATTAAATTTTTAACTTATACTTTAATTTAATACTTACCACGCAACTACTTGAATATATTCGAGAGAATTAAGACGGTCAGAATCCACTTTTATTTTTGAAACTATAATAAATACAATTTTAGAATTTTTTGTGCAATTTTTAATTTTAGATTTTTGTATGTTTCAAAACGAATTCTAAACTTATATATTTTCATATGTATATGTTTATTGTTACCTAATAAATAAATCATCAAAAAATATTAATTTATTTTTCTTTTATATTTGTATGGGGTCGTCAAGAAACTCATAACGCAATCATAAATGGGGTCGTGAATTGCAAAAGTTTAAGAAGCCCTGCTCTACGCTTATTGATTATGTTCTTGCGTTTACAAACTTTAAATTATTTTTCATTAGTGGCCTAAGTGCTTTTTACTTTCAAAAATATAAATATTTAAAATTAATTTCAAGTGATATTTGAACACACAGAATATTTTCATAAAATATTTTTTTATTTATTAGTGCAATATACATTATTTTACAACGGCCGCAATATATTTAGAAAGAAAATTTTAAGAGACAGTTAAATTCGTGTGCAGCGAATCACATACACGCCATTACATTTAATTGAATGTATTTATATAGCAAAATCTCATGCATAATGTTATTATATGAATGTTACTTAACATTGCATACATTTAAATGCTTGTATATGTCATGTACAATCAAAAAGAAATTCGAATGTGAATCAGAGCGGCACCTCCTACATACTTACTTCAGAGTTGTTTGATAATAAAACAAATGAAATCATCACCATCATGGTTTTATTCTTATTTTTATATTTTATAGTACCTAATAATTTATAACTTAAGATTTTTAAAATAAAAAGATTCCATTTACAGTTTAAATTCCATAGCTGGAATAACATCAATCCATTATCGTCGATGGATATTGATTGGTTCATTATTTGCCTGCTAACACTGTATGTTCATGAAAATAAAATCTATCTTGAATTCACATTCATGAAAAGCCTTTTGCTTGGAGTCTCTATCGGATAATATTCCGGTGCAGAACATATGTTACAGTAATATTCTCATATGTCACAATGATCTTTATGAAAAAACTAGCATAATTATTTTTTTTTTTCAAAATTTTATGGATTTTAATTTTTCGGTGTGGAGCTCAAACTTTTTTGACATTTCTATATCCTACCCCACCCACCGAGTTTCATCAAATTCCAGAAAAAAACTTTTTTTCTCGATTTTCTCGGTTTTTTCCAAAGGGGTACGTACCCCTTAAAAAAATTGCAAAAAAAAATTTTTTTTATCTCTACTTTCGATAAAACTCAGTATATACAGTAATTTTGACCCAAAAAGTACAAAAATCGGGTGCTTTTATCTGGTCGAATAGTTTTTGAGATACGGATTAAGATCGATCCAAATATTGCGATGTCTCAGAAACTCTGCATCCAACCGTTAAATTAATCTGATTTTTATACTTTTTAGATCAAAATTACCCCATCCACCTAGTTTTATCAAATTCCAAAACAAAATTTTTTTTGCGTTTTTCTCGATTTTTTCAATGGTAACCCTTAAAAAAATTGCAAAAAATCGAAAAGTTTTATTAATCTCCAATTTCAATAAAACTCAGGATATAAGGTAATTTTGACCGTAAAAGTACAAAAATCGGGCCTTCTTGAGCACTTAGGGACTGAAGTTTTAAGGAACTTGTGTACAAAATTTCAGGCTTCTAGACCCAGCGATTTCAGCTGCGCGTTGATCGATTAGTCTGCTTCCATTCTTATATATATATAGCTTTAGCTTTAAATGCTATTTTGGATATTCTGGCTTATCTGTCAAGAATCAGACCATTCAAGTTTTGATTGCCTACTAGGTGGTGGCTTCTTGTTTTAATAAACACTATACATCTACATATACATATTTTCAACTATCTAGAGGTTGAGAGATACGCTTTTCTTCAAATGACTAAAATTAAGAATTAGTTGAAAGCATTGCTAACAAAACCTTTTTTGTCAAACATCTATCTTAGAACTTTTAGGTTTCTAAGGCGAATATAACGATATCTTAATTGTTGAAATACATGGAGCCATTTGGAAGATACGAGATAATAAAGAAATTTACATACACGCGAAAAATATAATCACTCCTAGAAAGTCGGTCAATTTGAACATTGAAATATATGAAAGAAATTTGAACATTGCAGCTTTTAAGTAATCAAAAATAAAAAAAAATCTATAATCAAATCTTTAAATTGTCGAAAAATTGATTCAGTACTCGGTTTAAATCGGTTCAGTACTCGGTTTGCAGACATTGAGGTAAACGGCTTTTTGTATCTACAAGTCCTCTGAATTCGCTTTAAAAGTGTCTACTACCACCTAAAAATTTCCAACGTTCTCAGGGACGTATCCGAATTTTTGAGAAAGACTGACCTGCGTGGACGGTATTATTAAAGTATAATTATGTATGAAACCCAGCGCAAAATACATATTTGGCAGTTCTGGCCCTTGGTATTTAAAAAAGTAAGAGTAAGCCTTAGCTAATTATTTGTACTCCGAATAGTTCTGCTAAAATTTCAGTTAACATTATTTTGAACTCGATAGAAACAAGATTACAATACACAAATGCCACACTTTTCAAAATTAATGATTTTCCATCGTAAAGAAAAACAAAAGAATTTTTTATCGTAAATTTATTTTCGTATTTATTTTATACCCTTTTAAGTGGATTTATTGATTAAAGTAAACTGCTTTTAAAATGATGTATGTTATCGATAACAATACCAATCAATCTTTTATGTCGATGTGTATTTCATTAACGTAAACACAACGTTCGAACCAAAAACAATGATCGAATAATATAACAAAGCAAACACCCACACATAATCTATATAATATATAGGCCATTATTTGAACATCAGCGAACGAATGAGGTCCATGGGTATTCGTGCGAACATGAGAAAATCACTATATAAATTGTAAACAATTAAAATTTTAATTAAATTTGGATGTCATTGATTAGTAGTCATTAATTAATATATATTGTATTTAGAATGTTTATTTTATACAATTCTAACTTATTAAACAATTTGTTGGTTGGTTGAATCTCCTCTTATTGAAAAAAAAATATCTATTTTAATTGGTCTATTGAACGTGCCAGCTAATTTTGAATTTATTGTTTGAAATAATGTTAATTAATAAACCATTTTCTTTTGTCTTTATTTCGATTTCCTAAACCAATTGAATTTCTGAATATAAATAATTATACCATGCATATATGTAATATGCAAGGTATACTAAGTTTAGTCCCAAATTTAATTTAAGTTAATTAGTCCATTTGCTGTCTCTGTCTGTCTGTCTGTCTGCCTGTCTGTCCATCCGTCTATCCGTCTGTCCGCCTGTCCGTCTGTCCGTCTGTCCGCCTGTCCATCTGTCCGTCTGTCCGTCTATCGGAATATACAATCAAAGTCGGAGGAGTCGGTTACATCGTTCTTATCCAAACGACGAGCTTACGTCCCCCTCGCCAAAGTTATAAATATATTTAAAAAAATTCTTGAAGCTACTTGTATATCGTGTAAAAATTTGAGCTTAATCGATGCAGAAGTTTTTAAGTTTTTGAAGCACACTCCTTTCAACCTCTATTTTAACTCCCTATGTCCTTGGTTGTAGACTTTATCTGTACCGAACCTGAGACATTATCTCAGGTTGTAGACTTTATCTGTACCGAATTTCACTTAAATATTTCGGTAGTTTATATTGCATAACAGACAGACAGACAGAGCTATTGTCTCATTTATAATATTAGGTAAGAATTGTAAATAAGGACTGTTTCTTTATCAATTTTCAGACATCTAAGGTTGAAAAATACCGTCATAATTTTGTCAGAAAGAGAATCCATGATTTCAAAGTCCATAATCGAAAAAACATTACAAGAAAAAATCGAAAGTTTTTAGATCCCACTAATTTAAAACTTACTTATTTTACTTTATTTAATTAAAAATACAATTTACAATTTACCTAAAAATTCAATTTATGTTATTTTCATAAATGCTTTTTTATAACTTACAAGAATATAAAAACCAAATATGTTTCATTAATTAAGGTAATTAACAAACAATCATTTCTTAAATCCATATTTTAATACGTATTATTCTATTTTTGAGACACTTTGTTCTAGTCACATAAAGTATAAAAATAAATAGCCCAATAATAATATCTGCATTTAAATAGAATAATAATATTGATTACGAAGATGTGTACATATAAAGTTATAAAATAATAACATGGATTGCAACAACGAGACTGTTGATTCCATAAATAGAATAGAGAAACCATAACAATAAATGAAAATGAAATTACGTATGTACGATTCAGAAAATAGAAAATTATTTTCTTTATTCATTCATTTATTCATTCATACAATCAGTTGGTATGCATAATAATAGCAAATGCATACGAAAGTCATTAGTAGTCTACACGCTGCTTACTATTTATACCATGTATATATGAAATATACATAGTATATTAAGTTTAGGCCCAAGTTTATAACGCTTAAAAATATTGATGCTGCGAAAAAAAATTTGATATAGGTGTTCATAGAATCACCTAGCTAGTCTATTTCCGGTTGTCTGTCTGTTTGTCTGTAAAATTGAGGCCGAGTTCGTAAATGAGCAACATAGGTCAATTGGGTCTTGGGTCCGTAGAACCCATCTTGTAAACCGTTAGGGATACAACAAAAGTTTAAATGTAAAAAATGTCCCTTATAAAAAAATAAACAACTTTTGTTTGAAACATTTTTTTGTAGACATCACTGTTTACCCGTCAGAGCGGTTTTTTTTAACTTAAATTATGCTGGGAATTTATTTGTGTGGACCTCAAGGATCGTACCAGATTTTATAAATCTCTTGTTTTTTTTTTGTTTGCCTATTTAATTATATGTTTGTAGTACAGTATCCAGTTAAATTATTGTTCACATTAATTAGGCTTTTTTAGTAAACTTCATAAAAAGTCGTCACACAACCTGTTTATTTCCTGTGTTCATAAAATAACCTAATTAAAATATTTTCATTCGTCCGGCTATCCACTTGCCTTATAGTTTGCGTATCTTTGCTTATTTCTGACAGATTTCGTATATAATACTGTCTCTTATTTACATACCAGCACTATAATTCCAAAATGTCGTTTATCAAAAAATTCAATTTTTTTATTGACTTTATTTAAGGACTTTCTCCTTCTCGACATGGTCAAAAAGCATCTTAGGCCAACTAGAGGAATATTAAATTTCATAATAGATCACGAAAGCTTACGAGGGCGAAAAATAGCGTAAATAGAGTCATTAAAAAATGGACTTGAAATTTTGACATAGAACTTTTTGGATCATAGAAGTTATTCCTTACATTACCGTCGTTTCTTATAATAATTTACTGATGTTTCGCCGTATGTAAGAAGAATTTTGTTTTAAATAGCGTAAACATTTTCTGTTTGAAACATAGTTGAAATTCTTCCTTACACATATGCCCATTTTATTTTCCCGTGTGCATACTTGTCATTCAGAGTGTCAGGATTGACACTCCTTCTCCCCACTGTTACTAATCTTAATTTATTACGATTAGTAACGTTTATAAAGAGTAAATCATACTATCTTTCAGATAATAAGTAAAAAATTTATTTTATTTAAGTCTACATATTGGTTGGCATATTATTAAAAATTAGTATTCAAAAGCTCTTTGAAAAAAGCAGAATAGAAGGCAGGAATGCGTTTGTAAGCGATTGCTGTAAATATGTTTCCAAAGTTGAATATTTGTTAAACTTGGAAATTGCATACATATCACTTCACTACATAGTATAAAATAAAGTCGCTTTTTCTGTCCCTATGTCCCTATGTCCCTATGTCCCTATGTACGCTTAAATCTATGAAACTACGCAACGGATTTTGATGCGGATGTTTTTTTAATAGATAGAGTGATTCAAGAGGAAGGTTTTTATGTATAATACATCCATATTATAGTAGAGTAAGGGGTTGAAATAGGGGTTGAAAGGGATATGCTTGAAAAACTAAAAAAGTTGTGCATCGATTAAGCTCAAATATTGACACGATATACAACCAGCTTCAAAGATCTATCGTTTTTATCTACTTTTAACCTTCGGAGGGTAGAAAGGTGTAGCGAGAAAGTGGGAAGGAATTATCGAATATTTACAAATATACCTAAGTGGGGTATCAAATAAAAAAGCATGACGTGTACATTACAAAACTGTTATCCCACGCAAGGAAATGTGGAGGGAGGGGTGCAAGTGGGAATGTTTCCCAGCAAAGCGGGTAGTTCACAGCTAGTGTTATATGAAGTATATAACATAAAAATATCTGTATGTCTACGTAAAATCAATTAATATATGTGGTGATAGTAGATACTTATTTTTTAGCAAAGTAAACAGAATCTATGTAATCAAAAAGTTTTTAAATCCAATTTGTAATTTTTGTAGATATATTTTTTCTCAGTGCAACAATTTATTCGAATTGTGTACACAGAAAGTATAGTTTGAAATTGTTTCACAAAAAAAAAAAAACATTGCTGTTTTTTAAAAGTTTTCATCAGTATTATAGTGTTTACTTAAAATTAAATCAATTATATTTACTTAATATTAAATCAATAATTTGTTAGAAAATGGTATTTTGTTTAAGTTTTTCACTTATTAGGTCATACAAAGTTTTTTCTAGAAATATTCTAAATGTTTTTTGCATTTCACAATTTTAAATTTTAATAATATCCGAAAAATGCGCGACAAATGGATTTAGTTATAGTTATAATTAATGTTTCGTGGAAGTAGTTCAAGTTCAAAGAATAAACGGGTTGAATGTAAAAGGGTGGAGTTGTGTGTGATTAGTATTAAACAAATTTGCATAAAATTTTAAATAATTGCAAATAATGTTAAATTCAAGCTTTATTCCTAGAGTTCTTATTAACATACTTACATTCAAGATATACGAGCGAAACGGAGGATTATCTTTTTCGAAGTCAATTAAATACTTTAATTTAACATTCCTGAAAGAAACAGGATAAGCAAAATAATTAACTTATTTCTATTAATCAATAATTTTTATTACAATGACAGTAACTTTGCAACGAATATATAGAAAAATACAAATAAATTTTATTAAAAAGGCATTTCGATAAAAAAAAATAAAACTGGTAAGAATTATTCGTTTTTTGAAATTTTTCACTTCTTTCTTGAAAGAAATATTTCCTTGGAATTCTTTCCTGAAATATATAAATACATAAAAATGGGGATCTACCAAAATAAATGCCAGATATAAATTTTGCGCTATTTGTGTGCTAATAGAGGGTTTAGTAGCCACATCTCGCAATTTTCATACAAACCAGTGAGCATTTCGAAGAGGAAATTAAGCACTGTATAAACAAATTTCACCCACATATAACAAAAAAAGTCATAGAATATTTCCGCAAAAACTTATGTGTTAACAAAACCGTAGATCTTTACCCGGTATTCTATAAATTTTACCCGGCATTTCCATTCATAAATCTATCCTGTAAATTTAATAATCTTAAATTTTCAGTTTTTAATTAGAAACCGAATGTTTCAAATTGCTTCTTGTGTAAATTGTTCGGAAAATCTTACAGCCCAGTTATGTTTCTAGAACGGAGCTTAAATTTTGAAAAGGGCTTAAATCAGAAATAATTTCATGGTTTAATTATAAGTACAAGTTTTACCATTAAATTTTTCATCAGTTTAGCATATTAGGAAATCCCAAATTTAATTAAATTGTTTCATTTTCAACACAACTTATAATAGAATAAAAAATATGAACCAATCAGATAGACAAATAGTCTCATCTGCTATTACAGTTTAAATTGTTATCTACAAAAAGAAGTCTCCAATGGTAGTAAATAGAATGTAGTAGTTCATATACCCTCTCATTACAATTATTATTATAATCCAATTTCAATGCTCAGCATTTTTATCAGATATTCAGCAGTTACTTCGTAACAATCTATATAATCGAATACACAGAATGATCAAAAAAATAAAAATTCAATCGTATACAATTAGTACTCAATGCACTAGTAAGTATTTTATTAATATCTGACTGAAAATATTTTCACGAAATTATATAAATAATTATCATATATTATGTATTAGAATCTTAAAAATAATGTGTGCAAAATCGATGGAAAATTAAAATTTCTCCGTCGTATAAAGTTCATTTAATTCAAAAATAATCAATTATATATAGTTGGCAGACTATTGATCGATGCAACGCATACGATGGGGTTCAGACGCTCTTAACACATTCGCATTTCGATGACAAAATAGTCAAAAGTAGAACAATAATGTCCATTTCACAGCATTCTATGTTTCTTTTCAGGGTTTGAGGTGCTAATAGATTAAGTCCTTGCAAATGACGATCGTTTTAATTTCCAATCACATAGTGCTGACTAATTATGGAAATTCAGTGACCATTTATACTGACATGACTGGAAAAATGAACACTTTAAATTGAGACGCTACCTTATTTTGGATGACCTTGTAATTTTTTTAATAATTTCATAATTATTTTGATATTTCTGATCAATAAGTCAAAGCTTTTGACGAATTTGCTCTATACTGCCACCTTCTAGAACCTTTTGTTTGTGGCATAGTTAAAAAGAGCCTGTAAATTCTATTGTGTTGCTGACCAAATGATCGAAACTGTCTCATTACGGACATTTTGTGACAAGTCCAACTCTTTTTTAGACCCTTAATTTCTCAATTTTGAGTGGTTATGGGTGATAAAGATGGAGTTGCTTTCCGGTACAATATTTTACATAATGCTGAAAATCTATTTTACATAATGTGTATCTGTCTCTAAAATATTCATTACCTAAAATATATATATATATATATATATATATATATATATATATATATATATATATATATATATATATATAGGAGACTTTCTATAGATATAGATAGTCACTCATCACGATATCTCTGGAACTATAAGACCTAGAGACTTGAAGTTTGGCAGGAATATTCCTTTTGCCAAGTAGAGGTCAGCTAAGAACGGATTTTACGAAATTCCACCCACAAGGGGTGTTGCGGGGGTGTTCATGAATAAAAAATTCATATTTTTAAATTATGACTTTTAATAGTTCAAAACTTGGTCAGAATGTTTTAAATTACATTTAGAAATTTTTTTAACCTTCGGAGAGTAGAAAGGTGTAGCGAGAAAGTGGGAAGGAAATATCGAATATTTACAAATATACCTAAGTGGGGTATCAAATAAAAGAGCATGACGTGTACATTACAAAACTGTTATCCAACGCAAGGAAATGTGGAGGGAGGGGTGCAAGTGGGGATGTTGCCCAGCAAAGCGGGTAGTTCCCAGCTAGTATATATATATATATATATATATATATATATATATATATATATATATATATATGAGTGTCGCTATGTATGAATTTGACTTACCCACCAGATTAATACAGTAAAAAATTAAATCACACATATTTAAAGTCGCATTCTTCCGGCAGTAACGTTTTTCGACAAAAAGGTTGTAGGCAAAAATTGTTTGTTTTATATGACAATATGACAATAATTTAAAGTGTTATTCTATCTCTTACCGTGTAGGATCTAAATTGCCTATTAAAGAAGCTCGAAGAACTAGATCCGATCTAATGCCAGAACCCCCATCAAACTGTGCAACTCTTGTTTAAATTATTTTTTGATTGGTTGTATAGATTAAAATGGTCCACTCTCTACATTCAATTAATCAAGGTATACTAATTTGCAAAATGATATGTAGGTGCATGCTTTTTCCAGTACCTTAAACTTACCTTTTTATACCATGTATATATGAAATAAATCAAGGTATATTATGTTTAGTCCCAAGTTTCTAACGCTTAAAAATATTGACGATATCTACAAAATTTTTGTATAGATGTTTATAAAATGACCTACTTAGTCGATTTCCGGTTGTCTGCCCTCCTGTTCTCATCTTTTAGCATCCACCTTGTAAACCGTTAGAGATAGAACAAAAGTTTAAATGTAAAAAATGTTCCTTATAAAAAATAAACAACTTTTGCTTGAAACATTTTCATAAATTACTAAGAAAAATATTCATTTGACGCAGTGGGCAAATTTTGGTTGGCTATTTTTCTAACGGAAAAGAACGCAGAAAGAGAGTACGTATTCCACATGACTGACGGTAATTGACTATTTGAATTACATTAAGTCAAATGAAGCGTTTGTATCCAAGAGTTTTTACAATTTTTGGGGGGACAACTCTTTGTTCAAAGTAGATCAATTTATAATAGAAAATATTCAAATTTTACTTTGAACGAGAACATCATTGAAAGGGTAAAATCCTACAAATACTTGGAAAAAATAGTTAGTTTTGACGAAAATTCCAACACTGAAGTTAGACAACGAATATCCAACGCATGGAGGAGATTTTGGCTACTCTAAAGCATATTAAAGTGCAAAATTCCAATCTGTCTGAAAAGAAAAGTTCTTTTTATGCCTAAATTTCTTCGAGAAACAATGTTATATTTAACACACGTAAAATGTATATAAATCGCACGCAATTTTGGTCACAATTGTCAGCAACATGCTGACTATGATATAGCAGATATTATAGTAACCGTAGCCTAGGATAAAAAAAAAATTTTCAATCTAAAAAACGAAACTTATGCTAAAATAATTAAAGCTCTATAATTACCTATTAACTAAATCATTTTATTATTTCGAAACTTCTGATTACTGTTCATCATGGCGTTAAATATAAAATTAAAAAAAAAATTCATTTTATGATTTGTTTATATGTTTATATTAATAATTATTACTAAGTTTTTTTTTACACTTTCATAATTTCAATTTACAAATTTTGAAATTTTAATTATTCACACTATTATTAATAACAAATTAAAAAAAATAAAAATAAAAAAACGGAAACACAGTTATTCCAAAGTTTCAAGTTTTCACTACCATCGACAGTCCCCATGCCAAACTATATTTTTCTACATATAAGTAAAACTTCTAGATTTGCCGAGTGGCCTCGCCAGTAAATGACCGACCCACTTTGTCTTTATAGGTATTTAGTAGATACAAATAATATTAAAAAAAGAGTCATAATAATATTTAATAATGATTATTTTATTGATAAAACACAAAACATGATATAATCATCAAACCTACGTCTTCTATAACAAGAGTCTCTCTCTAACTAACTACCACCTACCACAGGGCTCAAATACTTAATAGCTAATAATATTATTAACTCTATAGAAAATTTATTTATTAATAATATCAACATCAACAAACAACAAACAACAAATACATAAAAATATTAAAAGAAAAATAATATAAAATGCACAACACGTTTGGTATTTTTATATTTAGTTTATTTATTATATTGGCAATAGAGAATAGAAGCTAAATTATATATTATTATATTTATCAAGGATTATATATTTTCTTTTTCAACCTTTCCAACCACGCAAAACGTGTATCTTCTGTTACAAGGTGTGCAAAGTATTAGATCAAAAGCCAGTCCTGTTAAATTTTGATCAAGTGATGTATTTTGTTCATTATTAAAGCTATTGTAAACTTTAAAATTAGATATGTAGGTTTCATTGCCTTACTCTTTTTAGACAACTAGCAAGTTATTAATTTGAATGATTTGATTTGTTTGAAGTTAACCTATTTGAATTTGACTTGAATTATATGATTCGAATTTGACTTGAATTGTATGAAGTTACCCAGCCATAAGAAACGAAGTTTGCGCACAATTACAAACGAAAATGAGTGGTTTTACGAATTACACTTTCTTTTCGATTTAGAAGATTGATTGATTCAAGAACTTTTTGTGTTGTAAATACCCAGTTATAGAAATCTACTAAGACAATTTAATAATAATGATTTTAGTCTTTATTTGACCGATTCTTTAGTAAATTGTTTTTGTTCCATTAAAAAGCAGTAAAATACCGATATTGACTGAAGCTTATTGATTTTGATTGAAAAATATTGGTTTAAAGTGATCTTGACCAAGAATTTTAGTAAAAGTAGCTTGAGAAGGGTAGGTATTGCAAAATAATTGATTAAAATTACAAAGTTATCGATTTTTCCTGGAAACAAAGTAAATTTAAAATTCATGAAAAACTTCTTTTACTAGGTAAAACAGTTTAAAAGAAATTACATTAAGTTTTTTAGATTTTTTTATGAAAATTTTGAATTAATGAGCCACTAAAAACAAGAAATTTGAAGATTAAAACTCATTCTGAGAAATTGCAAATAAAAAAACTTACTTCTTTCTTTAATTTAAACAAACACTACTCATGTAAAGTAATTTTGTCTAAATCTCGTCAAGATCACTTTTAATCAATATTCAATAGTAGTCAATATCCATTTAAACTAATTTTCGCTGGTTATGTCTTTTGACTGAATCTTATACACCGTAATACTGTCTTTGGTACTATATGGTACAAATGTCACTATGCTTTACAATTTTATAATCTATCATCAGTTTTCAAATGTATAATCTAGAACAGTCGAAGTACACTTTAAATCCATTTGGTTCTGCATATACGAAGAGAATTGAATAGTAACTGAACAGTGTACATATTACATTATGTTTAACTCATAGACCGAAAATGCACATTCAACAAAAGCCCATTCCCCCAATACTATCGTGAAATAGATAAAATCTAATAATTAATTAAAGATATATCTAATAATTAATTACTTTAAGAATGTTTTTAATTTACTTATTGTTTAATTTACTCTTTTTATTATGTATACTAGCTTCCAACTTCGCTACACAATTCTCTACTATTTTCTTTGCTTCGTCACCTTGATACGCACTCGGCTTCACAGCTATAGAAGATTGGCACTGTGATGAGAATTATTCAAATTTTCCTAAAGTGACAAAAATGATCTTCGGAGAAGTGAATTTTTGAACAACCTTATCCACGTCAAATCTTTGAAGAGAACTTTTCGGTATTCGAAAAAATAGTGAGACTGTTTTGCTTCCGAAAAAATGTGTGTCAAATATTTTTTTATTTATCGAACATTCCGTAATCGCTTTCCGTGCTGTTAAACAAGTTTAAAATGCCCAAATTAATGCACATTTTCACCGTTAAATTAACTTTGATGCAAAAATTTCAGCTTCCTAGGCGTGGGCATGCCTGAGATACAGCGATAAATTGATTTTGCTTCTATATACATAGGTAAAATTAATTGGTCAAAGATATATTACCCTAAAGAACTATTTATTTTGAATTTACATAACTGTTAAAAATAACAATTGCGAAAATTTCAAAAGTATCTACTTAAAAGTATGGTTTAATTAATAATTAATTATATAAGACTTAAGAATTATATATACTTAAGCTTTTAAATTTTATTTGAGTACTTAGGAATTATGTAAGCTTTCCTTATCGTGAATCATGGTCAGTTTGATCACCTCTATGAGTACTTTCGTTTAATGAATAACATATGCATTATCGACTACCATCGTACATACACAGAGTATTTTTAAGTCACTGCTTTACTCGATCTCTATAAAAACTATCACTGTAATGTCTAGTTCGAATGTAAACCATATTATTTGGTTCGAACAATAGATGACGAATCAAGTTACAACATTTGAATATTTATAAGAATTCCTCTTCTTCTATATGTATACCATGCCATGCCATTCCGTTGGAATCAAATTATAGGTATGTGAAAATCTTACATACACTTGACATAGAAAATAATATCATATATAAATAATTGACATAAATAATATATGCAGAGAATATCTTAAAATTTATAGTGGCATTGTTTTTGTAAGTGAGTTCTTACCTACATTTTATCTAAAACAAATTTCCGTTTACTACAAAAAATCAAAAAACAAACCCATAACAAACAAGTTTTTATAATATTCTCTTTCTTTTTAAGTCTTATAGTCGCCACGAGTCTGCTCAGCTCGATTGGATCACAGGAATAGGTTTAAAAATCGATCCAAGCAAAGTTTTTTCGGCAAGCAAGCAAGTAGACATTACGAGATAAAAGAAAGGCGGTAAAAACCTATAGTGGTTTCCATTTCATTAAAGATATTTGTGTCGTATTGAATTATACTTGTTTCGTATATTTGCGAGTCTTTCATAGCGAAATCTTATCACTTTTTGCTGATTGCCAACCGCTCATTCAAAGAAGATTTGCAGTTCTGCTTCACTTTTAAAAGAGAAGATTCTAATATTTTTACACATTAGATTGTTAAATGCTTTATTATTATGCAAACAGATACTCCGTCAATCTAAATGATTTAATCACTGCCACTTTAACATTTCACATATTGTTACTCCGACAGTCAGGATGATAAACTTTTTCCTCCGTTTGTAAAGTAGACAGCATGGTTTACTTTACCTTCAAATACACGATTCATTACAACTTTAAACTGGGAAATTCTCAAACGGAATCATCTTACTGAGAATTTGTTTCAAAGTTGAAAGATTATAATACGTAATCAATACGTCTAAAAAGTTTATATTTCGCAATATCCGAACATTACCAAAAGTCTTCTCTGTTAAAAGCAGGACTAAATTTAATCTGAAAAGGATTCCACAAGATAAATGCTTCGAGAATGTTTCCCATATAAATCCTCTTATACGCAACGTAAGCTTAGTTTATTTGTTTTTGTTGATTAACCTTTACTATGATTGGCCACCAAGCCAGCGATCTGTTAAATAGCTATCTAGCTCTTTTCATCATCAAAATAAGCCTCTACATACTTCTTTATGCTAAAAGGAACATAGCTGTTAGATCTTCAATCAGATTGCGATAAAATTAATCGGAAGAGTTTGTTAGATGAATATATTATATACACTCTATACAATAATTTGTTAAACTATCGATATATAATAAAAAATATATAGTAATAGTTTTTCAAGTGGTTTGTTTCAACATATTCAATAAAATGTCATGATGACGTCATTAAAAACATACATTTATACAAGTATATAGAATATAAAATATCAACAAATAAACAAACAAAATGTTGGAAAATTGTTGTCGGCGTGTGTCTACATCTAATATAATACTGGTAAACACGTACGTATGCAAAATTTATATTGTAAATAAAACATCCTATGTGTTTCAAAATTGCACGGCTCTAGTTGAGATACGTATTCTCTAGTCCAGAAATATCAAAAAAAAATTAAAATCATATAAAGATATATTTAAAAATTCAGAATGTTATTCAAATTCAAAATCAAGTAGCGATGATTCGAATAGCTTCAAAACAACAATTGAACATTTTCGTGCTAAGCAGGTGACCAGGTATCGTGAGACACTACAAATTTTTTCACTTTTATTTTTTGATGCTTTACTGAATGCCAAAGAAGCAAGAAGTTTTTCGTGCTAAACTAATATAATAAAAATTGATTGTTTGAAAATAAGCCGTGTCTATAGTAGGTATGCTTAATTATAACTTTGGCCAATTTCATTGAATTACCAGAAATTCATTAATTTCAAAAAATCCTCACTAGTACCATTTTAAATCGCAATTGCAGAGCCATTGGCGAATCTGAAATTATTGTAACCCGAAGGAAGTGGATATAACCGCTTTATAACAAATAGCAAATTAATAAACATATATATTTTCTTAGCCTTCATTCACTAGCTGTGAAGCACCTGCTTCGCTGGGCAACTTCAATTTTTAATACAAAGTTTATTGTGTTTATCCTTCAATTCATATGCCTTCACTCATCCCCTCATCCCCTTTTGTTCACAATTTCGTCAATTTGATTTTTTTATTGCGGAACCCTAATTTTTTTTTAATACACAGCCCATGCTATGAAATCTTTTTTCAAATCAGTTCGTCTAATGTAATTCTTCGTTAGTACTCACCCGAGTTTCAAAAAACTCCCCACACAAGCAAAACACGGTCCTACACCCAAAAATTAGAACTGGGTTTTGGTTGATTTGTCAGTTTTCTTTCGTATATTAATATAAAAGAAAGCGAGGCGGGCTTCACAGGACGTGTGCAGATGTGTGTTTAAAAGAAAGGATTTTTAGTTTTATGATAAACTAGCGACCTGCCCCGGCTTCGCACGGTTGCAATACTGATACTAAATACACTACAGAAAAACTGTGAACGTTGTATATAAAAACATAGCGGCCTAAACACCACATTAGAAACCTCAAAAATAGCAGTACTTCTCCACTATTTAATGGATGTTATTATACATATAAACCTTCCTCTTGAATCACTCTACCTGTTAAAAAAACCGCATCAAAATCCGTTGCGTAGTTTCAAAGATTTAAGCATACAAAGGGACATAGGGACAGAGAAAGCGACTTTGTTTTATACTATGTAGTGATGATGTTTTTTTTTTTTTTTTAGCAGATTTTTTTATGCCAATTAAATACTTAAACTATAAATAGGAATAACATAATGTCCATGGCAGGAAAGAAAAAATAAATAGATTAGAAGTTATTTTATAGAAACAAAAAATTTCCTTTGGCAATCGAGAAAAAAATTTTCTATCCTCAATTGATTTTTCGACTTTTTCTGCCGATTAGAACTATATAGCTTTATAACCATATAACCATAACTTCAAATTTTTCGTTCAACGATAAAATATAAAAAAATCAGCTTTTCGATTTATAAAGAATCATTCTTAAAGATCTCATAATGAACAAATCAATGGAATTTAGCCTATATATATGTTCATTTCATACAATATTTATTTTGACTGAGCTAGCATAAAAATTTCAAGCGGATTATGAAAGTGCTTATTAAAGTCGGATTATTTTACAAAAATATAAACAACAAAAACATCTACCTTGTCGTTATCGACTTTTTAACACATAACGCGTAAATAGACAGGATTCAAAATTAAAAATGTAAAGACCGGCTCAAGTACTTCAGTCAATTCTGACGCTGTCAAGCAGTAAATTATTACGGATGCGCCTTCATCAACTAATAACAATTTTTTGACGGTCGAACAGCGTTTAGTTTATAGTTTGTATATGGTTTTGCTTCTTTCTTAAAATTGCATCCCGTTTCTTAACCCCTGTTAATAATTAACAATCTCCTACCACATTATTTTACGTATTGGGTATCCTGTAAATCAATATCTTACAAATCCTGAAGGACATACGCAGTTCTATCGATACAAAATTCATATTAGATGCTACCTCAAAATGAGTAATATTAGTAGGTTTGTTGAAGTGCTGATTCAGCAGCACCGATACTCTCTCGGAGCCCGGAGGCTCATTGAATAACCCATTATTGTGAGGCCAACTTTATCATCTTTTCACTTCATCATCGTTTCGCTGATTATTTAAGGTTCTCAGTTATTTTGAAAGTATAAGAGTATGAGTTAACGCATTCAGTTCAGCAGCCTATCACAAAAAAGAAATTAATGTGTGTTGTGACAGCACGATTGAACACGAAATTGTGTACGATTTAACCAACTTAGCCATTTGGGTTGGCGAGTAGCCTAAGTCAAATCAAAGAAAATAAAATCGAACAAAACTAAGGGTCAATTATTTTAATTATTTTTTCTATTCGAGATATTAGATATAATCTCTGTCTCATTATTTCAATCGTGTAAAACGTACATAACCATTTAAGACATTCTGTACGTAGTTACTTATACATTCCATAGTAGATAGTCTTTCGTCTTGTATATAATGTATGGGTTTATGATATACATATGAATGTGTCGTTTATGTGAATAATTTTCATTTACGTGATATCATACAGCCTGTGTGTACGAATTTTCAATATTGAATTAATTTTAGTACAGAATCATTTAAGAAATGCAATTATTGAAATGATACGAACTTGTATGAAACTATGACAGATTTTCAAATTATATTCTATCCATTTCTATCCATAGTCACTTTCACGTTGTGCCTGATACCGTAACAATGGTACAGCGTAGTATACTATTGATATTAGTTAGAATTTTGTTTAAAGAAATCCTTCCAAATATTTCTCAATTAAAGTTCCATAAACTAATCAAGAAATTCGTTTAGGTAAATCTTGCATCTGGGAATTATTGCTTGTATTTGAACAGCTTTTTTATCATTCTATAGTATTTAATTTAAGTTAAGTTGACTTTTAAATTTGTCTGCTTATTGACAAAGTGCAATGTGAATTCGAAACGAAAAATAAATAAAATTAAGCAAAAACTGTATCTTCACTTCTGCTACATATAGTACATGTTGAAATACAATGTAATGTAATCAATTTACACGACTAATTTGTTGAATTAATTTATTTGTGTTGTTAAAATTTCAATAATACACATATAATCACTGTGGAATGTTTGAAATGTTTGGAATTAATTAATAATTTGCAAAATGATATTTAAGTGCATGCTTTTTCTGTACCTAAAGCTTAACTTTTTACAATATAAATAAGTTTTTGAGTGTCGACAAATTTTAGAGTAGGTTTAACTTTCCTGTAGGTTTTGACAAATATTTATAATATTCTATAAATTTGGACAGAATTCAAATCTATGATTTTTTTAATACGAATACCCGTGTAACTGAAATATAATGAAAAATAGGTTTTAAAATTTTATATAGTAAATGTTAATAACAATATCTACTGTGTCCTAGACCAAATTTAAAATCAAATTCGCTTTTGAATTTTCCGTTTTATTTCACTTAATTTTCCATTAAAGTTGCGGATATAATTGAACATTTCTTGATCGATTTCTATTTTTATCAGATTAACGTATTTCTCAAAAAGTATGGTGTAAATATAAGAAAGATGTATTTTATTATGTCGCAATCGATGGCATAGTCTTTTTAGAAGAAGAACGGCGAGAACGGCGTTATTATGAGAATTGCTCAAATTATCAAACCGATAAGATTAGGAGTTTTTTGGTTATAGGTATTTACACATATTGTGAGCAAATAGTTCTCGATATGCTTGAAGTTGACAACTCCTAACGACGAAACAAAAACCATTAATTGTCAACTTTCTGGAGTGAGCTGTTGGAACATAAAAAGGGGGCAAGAATTTCAATTGAGGCGTTTAGTTTATTTCGGATTAATTCTAAAACTTGAAATATACATCTATATGACACAATTGTACATATCTTTGACAGGGGCTTTTAGCTTTATACTATGGTAAAAAGAACTTTCACTATAAAAATTGACATGATTAAAACAATGTAATGCCGCCAAAAAAATGCCGTACTTACAAGACGGTGTACTATACCATGTACTCACCAGATTTAACCAGATAATTTATAATCAAATAAAGAACTTTCAATCACAAAATCCATCCACCCTCCATCATCTTCTACATACATGCATACATTCGTGACGACAAATATTTGGCTTTGTTAAGTGAATAAATATACTCACTCGTATGTATATTTTTTTTCCTTGGAATAATTGAAATGACACAAAACTCGTTATGCGTGAAATGTAGAAATCGAAATATATTCGTTAGGTACAGAACAGAGCTAACAGATTTATAAGCTAAACACTATAGACGAAAATTTTTGATTGATTTTTGACAAGCGAGATAAATACAAAAATGTATAAAAATAAGAAAAAAAATGTTTGTCAACCTTATCTAAATAATGAAAATTAAAACAAGATTGGATGAATTAACTCGAATAAAGAAAATTAAAAATGTTCTTTTTTATCCCATTAAATGGGCTTGTTGTCCTAAATATGCCTCTCGTGAACAGCAACCTTGATAACTCATTTCTAAACTAACCTTCTTCATTTAGGCAATTGTTAGTTAGTAAGTATAATTTTGTGAGGTGGAGCTTATTCTTGTTCTATTCTAGGCGAACCTAGATTATACGATTTTTATTATTTCCTCAAAGTGAATTTTAAACGAGCCGTGGGAAGGGTATAGAGCATAAAAAATATATTTAAAAATTATAAAAAATAAGAACTCAATCAACTCGAAACGAATCGACCGAATATTATGAAATTTTTTCGGATCATATTGTAAGTCTCCACTACTATTACCTCTCCAAATTGGTGTTAATGCTTTGTTCGTATTTTGAAACGTCACCATATGTTGAAAATTTCGATAAAAAACAAATTAAAAATTTCTCCAAAAATGAAACCTCCCGCTAGAACAAAGGATAGAATTTAATATGCAAAAATTTGATTTCAATCGTTAATTCATTTTTAACTTCTATTGTTTAAGTTTGCTTGGAGGGTTATACCGAAAGAAGACCCAAATACCTATTATCTTCCATCGATAAAAATTTGAATCAAATCGGGTGAAATTTTATTTTATAGTTCCAAGTAACTAAATGCAAAATTTCAGCGCCCAAAAGTTCAACAAAATACTTTTCTTCATGTACCGGCAGCACAACATTTTAACTGCAATAGAGAATTTGAAATAATTTTTTTTTTTTTTTTTTTTTGTCACAAATTCATATATAAATGAAAGAATAATTCATATAATGACTATTTTTGAGTATTTTTTTTTAAAAACTAATAAGTCTATTTTTTAATTAATTATTAATAAAAAATAGTTATATTTTTTTAATAAAAAAAAACGTAGGTGACGTAATAACAACCGCTGAGGCTATGAGTAAATCGGTTTCTATGGAAATATGCGTTATAATATAGTGAAAGCCAGTTAAGAGACAAACCATTTAAGTTTGTATTTTTTGTTTAGAAAAACCATTTTCAATTGTAAATTTAAAAGCAAAATTAATTTTTTTTTAAAGTCTAGTTAGTTACGTCTAGTTCTACAGTTGAGGGTAAAACACTATAAAAGCTCGAAAAGTCACCATACTTTCCTGGAAATCTCGAATAATTTTCCTTATTTTATTTAGTGTTAGAGCTCAACTGCCATTAGTCATTATGGTTCAGTCTATTATTATATAAATTCAGTGTTTAGTTTAGAATATGATAATAAATTTTGTGTAAGTTGTTTGAGTTTTTTTGTTTAAGGGAATTGAACTTTACTTTTACGATATACAAGATATATTACATTTTAATGTGAAAACTAAATTTATTTTAGAAAGTGTAAATACAGTATGTTATTTACATAATCTTCAATAATAATAATTTATAAAATAAATCTCCTAATGTATGCTTTCATGCGAAAGCCATTAGTATTATTATCATTAACTTTCTCAAACTGAGATTAGTGTAAAAAGCAGACATAAAAGCGGGGCAAATGCGACTTGGAAGTTGTCCCTCCAAAATAGATCCTTGATAATAACTTATTTGCATAAAAAATTTTATCTAACCTTGATAGGGCTGACTATAAACATGAGGTATAGAAATGGGGGGAGCTGAAATTTGACTATGGTTCAACTTAAGAATTGCTACTCTAGAATTGCTCAACAAAACCGTGCAGTTTTCGGCTGTTGATTGTGCAATAAATTGTAAGTTTTTAAGTACTTTTTATGAAAATAGCTATTTTCAAAACAGTTGAACTTACTGCTTTGACAACAAACACGGCACATTCTTAATGTATGACGTTTTCAACGAGTAATTTTGATTAGATAATTTCTAATTCCTAAAATTGTCCCATAAGCTGATTTATGGCTCATGACTTCATTCTGAACATGAAAACTTATTGTGGGTCTGCAATAACACATTGTATTCAACGTTCAACAGTAGATAAATATGTACATAAATTATTTGTTGAATTTTTTAGATAAAATTGAATATTTTCGACTCATTATGATTCTTCATTAATCATCTGAAAGGTATTTTCAATGAAACCCGATCGATTCCATTATTAAATAAAAACAAGTGAAAACAAACAATTGACTGAGTTAATTGTTGAAATACCATGTATAGACAGTGTTGATGCGCAATCGTTTGTTTTTTTGACGTCACGTCAATAACAAAAGATATTCACTTTTAAATAGACACACACACAACTGATATTCCTATATTAATACATACTATAAAATTTGCACCTAATTAACGCCCTCGTGGATAAACAGTGATGTTTACAAAAAAATGTTTCAAACAAAAGTTTTTTATTTTTTTATAAGGAACATTTTTTGCATTTAAACTTTTGTTCTATCTCTAACGGTATACAAGATGGGTCCTACGGACCCAAGACCCAATTGACATATGATGCCCATTTACGAACTTGACCTCACTTTTTACGTGCTGAGTACGCTGTAAAAATTTCAGCTTGATATCTTTTTTCGTTTTTGAGTTATCGTGTCCACAGACGGACGGACGGACGGGCGGACAACCGGAAATGGATTAATTAGGTGATTCTATGAACACCTATACCAAAATTTTTTTCGTAGCATCAATATTTTTAAGCGTTACAAACTTGGGACGAAACTTAATATACTATGTATATTTCATATATACATGGTATAAATATACATTGTGTCCAATTAATATGAAATAATCAGATATCAAATTTTTTGCAAGAGTAAAGTACCTTTATGTTTTACACTATTGCAATATTCATCAAAAAAAGTTAATTGAAAAGTAATTGAAATAAATAAAACTTCAAACTTCGGTCCTAGTTGAAAACTAAAGTCAAATATGCAATATTATTATCCAATTACCATGAAAAAACTAATTTTATTATTTTTACTAAAACTCTTCTATGTATTATCATTGATATAATTTATATCTACAGATCGACATTTAGTTATGCACTTAAAAATTCTGTGTTGTGTCAATTTGTCTACACGCTGATATTTTATCTAGGATGCACTTGAAAAACAAAGGAATTTTTAATAGATTAAATCGAATATGTATCTATAAATTATTTATTATACCAATATTAATTCAGAGAAGAGAATATTTTCTTTTTTTTATTCGACTTAATTAGACACACTGTATAAAATATAAAATATACCCGCCCGTTAGCATGTTTTATTGGTTTTTGTTATAAATAGGTTTTTGTCATTGATCCTCCATTCTTATCCATTCTGCCACCTAAAAGTATTTACTACTGAATATCGAATGTCTTTTTTATTTTTTTTGTATCTCAAAAATTTTTTGTACATGTATATGAAATATACCAAGGTATACTAAGTTTAGTCCCAAGTTTGTAACGCTTCAAAATATTGATATGATGATTTGTACCATGTATATGAAATATACCAAGGTATACTAAGTTTAGTCCCAAGTTTGTAACGCTTCAAAATATTGATGCTATGAACAAAATTGTGGTATAGGTGGTCATAGTCCATTTCCGGTTGTCTGTCTGGCTGTCGTATATCCGTCTGCCATCGCGATAACTCAAAAACGAAAAGATATCAAGCTAGCGTGCTTAAGACGTTAAAAGTGAGGTCGAGTTCGTAAATGAGTAACATAGGTCAATTGGGTCTTGGGACCGTAGAACCCATATTGTAAACCGTTAGATACAGAACAAAAGTTTAAATGTAAAAAATGTTCCTTATAAAAAATAAACAACTTTTGTTTGAACATCACTCAACATTTTTTCATAAACATCACTGTTTACCCGTGAGCGCGCAATTTATGCGGAAATCGTATAGTATATATTATATGGGAATATCAGTTATATATGTGTGACACGTATGAATGTTTAATGTGACAGAGTAATCAACACTTTCTATACATGGTATTTCAACAATTAACTCAGTCAATTGTTTGTTTTCACTTGTTTTTTCTTCATATGTCATAAATTATAAAAAAAATAAATGTGCAAGGACTTAAACAATGACAATTATTACGAATTAACTCATTTTCATCCCAAAAAACTCGAGTTCCTCAACCTGCCATCATACCCTGTACTCCCTGCAAGTTTTCACAAGCTTAAGGCAACTCATTGTTAAAAATAAACTTTTCTCGCTAAAGTTTATGTCAAAAAATATTGTTTATGAATTATGTAAAAGAATAAATCTGGAATCAAATTCTAACAAATACATTTTGTTGGTTATTATTTAATATTTGTCTTTGAGAAGCTATTACAATGATTAGTTATTCAAATAGAATACTTTTATTTCATGGTAAATGGATTTCGAATTAAATGTCAATAAAATTAATCCATATTTAGATTTGTAGACTATCGATTACAAGGATGTCACATACATGTGTATATCATCTTTGGCTTGAATGGTATTCCATATTATTAATTAGTCCGGATATTACAAGTATTGTTTTGATTTTGATGTTTAGTTGAAGACGAAAACTAGTGAAATAATTCTAACTAAAAATTAGAAATGCAAATGTGAGCTTGTTGGTTATTGGTATGTTACGCTTTCACACAAAAACAACTAAACGGATTTTGGTGAAACTTACTATACTTATAGAAACCTACTATACTTACTACAAGTGGCGAAGGCTATAATGAAAAAAAAAAGTTTTTGTTACAATACGTAGTTATTATTTCTAAAATAATACCTTAAGAAAATGCGACCGTTAAATTGTCCAAGGTTTGGAAGTATAGTAAGGGTAACTGTTTAAACACTAACTGCTAGATTTGTATTCAAAGTTGGCATTGTCTATATAGCGAGTGCTATGGAGGAAGGATAAGTGACGCCAAGATAGATAAAGGCTATAATGCGGTAAGCTTTGTTTTTAAAGTTCAAATTTAAATATGACTACGCTGTGAATTTTTTGAGAAATTAAATATTAATTAAACAGCTATTGACATAAATATGTGTTCCCTGGTACAGTCTCATAATGTCTCCTATAAATGTACCTAATGTACTTAGGGACAAGCCGTTACAAGCCTCCGTTTGCGTCACTTAAAATTCTGTATTCAACCATGATAAAAAAAATGAAATCAACCGATTGGTTCTTAAGATTAATTGGACAGACGATAGAATGGATCCACCCTTAATAGCGCTTGACCTGATGTGATTATTGTTTTGAATGAAAAAACGCCGATTCAAATATCGAGGAGGGAGTTTAAAATGATACCTAGAAAATTTTTGGTTTCATCCCTTCATTCCCATCCATCCTGACTTTGAAATTTCAAATGACACGCTCTACCTTGTGATACCTTATATGAAATGGCATATAATTCTGTCTTCAACCATATGATAAGAAAAATGAAATCGATCGATAGGTTCTTAATAAAGAATACCTAGTAGGTGTAATCCATAACTTCCATCTTTTGTGTAGTCTATCTTAAGAACCTATCGATCGATTTCATTTTTTTTTTTCATGGTTGAAGAGAAAATTTTATTCCCTTTCAAATCACGTGTTACAAGGTAGAGTGAGCTACTTGAAACTTCTAAGTTGGGATGGCTAGAAGTAAAGAATTGAAATTTGAAATTTTTTAGGTACCATTTTTAAACTTCTCCTCGCTATCTAAATCGACATGCTTTCATTCAATTACACATCAGGTCAAGTGGTGTTAAGGATGGATACTTTTGAAATGAGCACATTGTATATGAAATATAACAATCACCTAATTTGTCCATAAAATCATCTAATTAGTAAAATTGGGTGTCGGATCTGTAGAGGACCACTCATGTAAACCGTCAGAGATAAAATACACGTTTAAATATAAAAAATGTATGTACCGCTGCAGCAAAAAAACTTCCTGATCTTACATTCTTATATTAACTGCGTGCAGTACACTAATGAACATAATTTTTAGTTTGCTTCATTAACATTTAAATAAGTATGTATGTAAGTACTTTATTTTACTGTTTTTGTTTTTATTGTGGCATAGAAATCTCTTTTATTGTGCTATATAAAATAAACCTCATAATACATTGTCCTTTGTGTGTCAGTCTCACTAGACATTGTCAAACACGTATGACACTGAAAAAAAAAATCCACCGACAATTAGACATTACGGAAAAAATCCTGAAAGTGTAAACGTAAGCACGAGGATATGATATTGATCTCATAGCAATAAAATTGTTCTCCAAAATTAACTTTATATGTTGTGATTTTCATCATGATCATCAAAATATTTTAATATACAGGACAAAATAAAAACTCTTGAATTTTCATTTTTTTGAAAGTTTGCTTGTCAATGGCACGCCGTTTGTGGTACATAAGTGTTTTTTTCCTCTTATTTACTGTTTTTATTCTCTTATTAAGTGTTAGCTACGGTTCAAGTTTCTGAATACAAGCTTTTATAAAAAGCGAACGCACTTTATATGAACTAGGCAGAAATTACTAAATAACTGTAGTGGTCTAGAAATTGCGAAACTTTTAGTAGGTACAGCTGCTGTTAAATATATTAGAACTGAACTGTAGAATATATTCACTACAAGAATAACTGCTTTTAGTTAACTTGTCTTTTTAGTTAGTTTGCAATAAATATGCTAGTGCGAAATCTTTATTTGAAAAAAAATTACTTACTGATGTTCGAGAGCTGAAAATTATAGAACAAGTGTAAATCGTATGACAATACAATTTTATTAAAAGATAATAGTTTAAACATGGTAGAAGTAGTTTAAAAGTGAATTGATAATCTTAAGAAGAAAACGGAAGAGTTGAACTGAAGTTGAATTTATACATAAAATACTTTGTACCAACAGTTCTTTATCTAGACTTGTAGACTTGCGAATATATGTATAATAACATTATATAAAACATTATTACATATTTTTAATCATTTTTCTTTATTAAATTTCATCAGAATTGACAAATAGGCGTAGCTTTATATAATGCAATTCTATTGACTTACAAGAGCTTTAGCCTTAGAGAAATGAAATTCTTAAAAATGAAATATGAAGTTTTTTTGATAAATATCTTTTCCTGGAATATTTTTCATAAAATGGAAATGATATAAAATAGTAAAAAAATATGATACAGGTTTAAAATTATGCCTTTCTATGAAAAGATGGCAATTTTCAACACTTTCAACACGGGTAAACAATTTCCTAATTGTTGATTGTGGTTAAATAGGGCAGTTAGGTGTATATCATTCAAACAGAAAGTTAACAAAGCTTGTTGAAAGGTTTTGAAATAGATAATACTTTTTTGTATTCATACTGATTCCGCATTTTAGTCGTTATTTTAAATAAAATATAAAATCAGCCAAATAACAATTTTATTAATACGATCTTTTAAATCAATTTTATTACTTTTACAGTTCCACTACGAACCAATTTATTCAAAACAAATATTATATACACAAACAATACTTTTCATGAAAATTAATTTGCAATGTATACCGTGTGCGCAATGTTTAATGAATCAATTTTAAAGTAACATTTAAAATCAGTCAAATAGAGTCTTCCATTTAAAAAAAAAAAAAAAAAAAAAAAAAAAAAAAACCATTTTGAAGAATAATTGAACTTTTGTCTTGAACTAAAAAGAAACATTAGGAGAGTCGGATGAACTTATTTACGTTAGCAAATAAAAGAGGCCAGTTAATTGACAAAAAACATAGGTTTTAACAAAATGTGTTTAAACCTTAGTTGCGATCTTTAATCTTTGACCGTTCAATTGTTATAAACAAATTAAGGATCAAAAGTTAATCATTTCTTTCTGATTTTTTTCTGCTCAAAAAAAGATTGTATGGATATTTTTTTGACCGAAATATTGTGTTTCGTTCATAGAATTTAAGCCTAGACTGACCTCAATCCGCTAATTAAAATAAATTGCGTTAACATAAAGTCAATATTTAAACTAAGTAGTCTCAAATTTGACGACAATATTCATGAAGTTTTCCATAGTGTTTCTCTATTATAACACTAAGTTATGAATGCGGTAAAAATTTTCTTTTGTTGTTCGTGTGTGTACAATATACCTACTAGGTAGTTCCGGATTACTGTATTTACTTATAATTTTTTTTTTTATATTACTTAATTATTTTGAGGAAAGAAACTGTAGGAAAAGGAAAAAAATCATCTAAAACTGATTCGCGCCAAGGTTCGAAAGAAGTCCCTTTTTGTCCAAAATTTGAGTTTCTTTAATGACTTTGTGTCTCTTTAATCACAATTGATATAATGACAAGAACAATCAGAAAAGTGCAGTTTCAGAAAGCTTGGATTGTTTCTACTCGACTAATTTTGTCGTAGGTTAGCACTGTTGTTGCATCGGTTATTAGTCAATATTCACAGTAAATTGTTTTTAAATGAACACGTTGTAAAATATTAAAAACAAAACACTATAACCATAAACGCACATAACTTTTAATGGTAATAACGATGAATACATTTATTTGATCCTCTATCTATGCAGGATAGTACACATAAATGATAGTTAGAAATTATATTGTAAACACAACAATACAATAGCAGGGTAAAATATAGTACCTGCCAAGAGTAAAATGTAAATTGAATCTTCTATAGTTTCTCAGCAGACATTCGTATTTACTGAGAAGTATTTTTTATTTTAATGAGTGTATTTTATTAGAATGCATGTACGCTGAAGACTGGTTGTCAATGTGATTTTGTTTTCGAATTAAATTGATAGAAATTATTTTTAATGTTCTGACTTAATTCACAAAATTATTATTGCTTACCGTTTTCTAAATTATATACAACATAAATGTTTGGTTTTTGGTTAATAGACTATATTCCAGTTTTGAAAGCGTGATGAGAAATTTGCTCTCGCGTTTTGCACATACGTCAAATATTTCGTACCTAAACTTTCTTTAACTTTGTAAATCATAACCTCTCCAAATTTTTAATAATAAGTTATGTTTATATTATGAGTTTATGTAGACGTTATGATTTGCCATTTTTAATAATAATAAATTTTAATAGATTAACTGGGTAATAAAAAATAGTGTGATAACGTGATTATTGAATGATGTTTGAGAGTGAAAATCTTAGAGCAGATAAATAATCTAAATAATAAAATGCATTTTAACTATTTTCATCATATTTCTATCACAAGTTTATTTAACTTTCTGAGTACGATTTATGATAAACTAACAAAAGTACACGAATAGTACAGAAAATTTTCGAAAAGTTAATATTTTTTTCTTACACCTTTACTCGTGATGAGATACTCACACCTTTACGTGATGAGAGACATTCTCATACTTTCTGATGAACTTGAAATAAATATATTTTGAAACTGTTAATTTCGTAATTCGAAAATAGATAAAATTATATGAAGATAAAAAAAGTTTCATCCACATATACCATTTGAGCAAAATGATCACAGCTCGAGTGCCGACGAGTTTAATTATGCAAAGTAACGAAATATTCCTTGAATCAAACAACATAATGTACCATTTATACCTAGTAATATATAAGCATTAAATTTCGAATACTTGTGTTTTATGAATTTTCAAGTACAGGTTAACACACTATATTTGGGAAAAAGAAATATCATTCACCCCGAAACATTAAAATAACAATTAAAGAGAATTGAAAAAAGTACACTTGAACCAGGACTCGAACCCGGACTTCTTGGGTCAAGTGTCCTACCAATTAGGCTATTCGAGTTTTAGACACAGAGCTCAATTTTTTCAACTCATTAAATTTTTATTTTTTCTTTGTTTATTCACTTATTTATTATTATTACTTTTTGTTATTGTTTACTTTAATCATGTATACGATTTTATTTAGATTACCAGACAAGATATTTGTCAATTTAGTTTGCGCTGTATGTATCATATTAAAAACATAAATTATAATCGAGAGACCATGATGTAAATAAATATCGTATACATGATTAAAGTAGACAATAACAAAAAGTAGTTAAAATAACAGTTGAACCTTTTGCTGGGCGCTCAGAGGTGTTCCCTAGAGTAAACCGTAAGGCGTACATGTTGAAGAGAGCTTTTCCAGTTTATCAGTCGATGGGGATGATTAACGATACGTTAGGATATAAACCATGTTGCATTATGATGTTGTAATACTTGCGTCATGGCTAACAAGTTTGTTCGATAGTTATTTAATTTTTAAATTTTCGAAAATATATAGCGCTTGTGAATAACAATGTTATAAGCAATGATCGTTTCCGTTGTGGTATTTTAATGTATAGCTTTAAAAAGCACATGAATATCAATTTTGTTTCTAGGTACTACACCTACCCATACTCTATAACAATAATATTTATTTTATGTTGGTTGATCTTAACCATCAGAGCAGCAATACAGATAGAAATAGAGTACAGCCCAGCATCATCTGATGATCATCGACCCTCATCGTACCTAATAACAATTACTGCACATTTTGATACATGCATTTATTTCATATATTTATCGATCAATTAAATTTAAAAGCCAACAAAATTTTATTCATTACAATAAAACACACAATAGTAAACAGTTGCTTCATTACCAACTACTTTAGTAATTCACTGTTACATATGAAACATTTTGCCTATCTCACCCCTTCCTCCGTACCTTTTGCAAGATATCATAATGGGTTCCCGACTAGAAGTTTTCGTGTGCTCCCAATTCTGGGAAGCATCTGGGAAATCGAATCGGTTCCCAAATGGGCATGTAGCGCAGATACGTACTTAGACCCTTCTCTTAGCAACGCAGATACCCTTGGAACCAATTGGACAATCCCAATCAGCACCTTAAAAGCACCTTACGTTGCACTTTTTTCTCTCATTTACTATTATTAATCACTTATAGTATGCATTTTATTTAATTAAACTTGACATTGTGATTCTGGTTGTGTCAGAGTACACACCGAAGACCATCGGATTCCAAGTCTACGCTGTTTATTTTAAACGTTGAGTTGTCCAAATGAGTTCCGGCACATGTTCCAATGTGAAAAAAGTCATGTTGCTTTCAAGTATAAGCTCGATAAATCATTGGGTTAACTTAGAAGGTTACCATCCAGGGTCCTCCAGGTTATTTGTTTTGAGTGATTATATCTCAAGAATGGAGCGGTCAATAATTTTGTTTTTTTTTAACTCAAAACAAATACAAGAATATTCAGTTAGTTTTTTGAAAAAATCTTAAATCTAGTTTTTTTTTCTAGAATTATAAACTTGTTCAAAACACAACAAAACACAAACTTTCCTATCCTCACCATGTTAATTATCCTGTAATTGAATTTATCTCGAGTTAGAGACGGTCTAGAGAATAGATTATTATATTTTTAATCAGTATACAGTTCACTAGAATTTTCTGCCGATATGCCAACAGCGAGACAACAACCATAAGCATACAGAAACTGTAACGATAAGAAATCATTTGAAAGAATAAATAGTTACTTTAAAATTCATTGAAAATCCAGGAATAACGATATATTACAGTTCATAATAGAAAGATTTTTCGCATTATTGCGAAAAAAAATAATTCGTGTTGTTACAGTTTTTATACCATGCATATATGAAATATACATAGTATATTAAGTTTAGTCCCAAGTTTGTAACGCTTAAAAATAATGATGCTAGGAAAAAAATTTTGTCATAGCTGTTCATAAAATCACCTAATTAGTCCATTTCCGGTTGTCCGTCCGTCCATCCGTCCGTCTGTGGACACGATAACTCAAAAACGAAAAAAGATATCGAGCTGAAATTTTTACAGCGTACTCAGGACATAAAAAGTGAGGTCAAGTTCGTAAATGAGCATCATAGGTCAATTGGGTCTTGGGTCCGTAGGACCCATCTTGTAAACCGTTAGAGATAGAACAAAAGTTTAAATGAGCATCATAGGTCAATTGGGTCTTGGGTCCGTAGGACCCATCTTGTAAACCGTTAGAGATAGAACAAAAGTTTAAATGCAAAAAATGTTCCTTATAAAAAAATAAAAAACTTTTGTTTGAAACATTTTTTTGTAAACATCACTGTTTACCCACGAGGGCGTTAATTAGGTGCAAATTTTATTGTATGTATTAATATAGGAATATTAGTTGTGTGTGTGTGTATTTAAAAGTGAATATCTTTTGTTATTTACGTGACGTAAAAAAAACAAACGATTGCGCATCAACACTGTCTATACATTTTTATATGTGTTATGTGATAAAGAAATCAACACTGACTATGCATGGTATTTCAACAATTAACTCTGTCAATTGTTTCTTTTCACTTGTTCTAGTTAATTACAATTAACAAGTGAAATTCACTAAATTCCATAAACCCTTGACAAATGTTTCGGGTACGATACCTTGAAACATAGTTAAGAACGCTCTCCCTTACAAAACCTTTGAAACAAAAAATCAAAAAAAACAAAATCACACAGACAGACCGCCACACATAGCGGCCAAACTTATAACTAGAATTTGTTCTCGTTAAAACCGTTTCTTTATTAATTAATCAGCAGTTGGCCATAATGAAAGGAACATGTAGCCATAAAAGCGAAATATCTTCCAATGACTTATGTTGAAACATATGTTTGCCTTGGCTTTTCGTAGTGATTGGAAGTGAAAATAACTACAGTTCATTATTTTAAGACTCATCAAACCTGCATAGGTTTCAATGTTAGTACTTTTTACAATTATTAAGATTGTTAAATAGCTCAAAATCGGTTCATGGAGGTAACAGACATTTTCTGTTTCTGAGTTTCTGAAAAAAGTTTTCAAATTTTTTTTTCTTTTCTTTAAACATATTTTGTATAACTTTCATTTTTTCTATCTCTTACGGCTTAAAAATAAGCTTCATGGTCCCAGAATCTAATAATTTAAACTCCTTCATATACGAACAGGCATATGGAAATTAATTTATTAGGTGAGGAGTACCAAAAATTTGCTTTCACTACCAATATTTATTATAATAACAAACATATATTTTTCTGAATCATAGTAAATTTTCAAATGCAAGCAGTTTTTTCGCCTCGTATTTTCTGTGGGGAACACAAATTTCAAAAATATATTTCGTACTTCTGTTGGTCAATAGCTTATACAACCCCAGTGGTTATTGTTGAACGTAACTAGCTCCCTCTTAGACCAAATGAATCTTACAAATATTAAAAACATTCTGTTCAAAATTTTATTGAAAATGGTTTTAAAAATTTTTTTCGATTAATTTAACATTTTAATAAAAAATAACTTTTCTTTTAAGTTCATTTTAACAGCTTTGTGTTTTATTTTCTGGTTCAAAATTGAAAAAATATTCACAATAATAGTAGCATAGACAAACTAAACCTTTTAAAGCTTCATCTTAATAACAGCGTTTAATTTTCTTAACAATTTAAAACAAAAATAAATGGTTACTTTTACTTTTCAATAATCTAACTTTAAAGCTTTTGCTTTCCTTAATACACTTCAAAAATTCTCGTATACGTAATTGGTGGCGGTATTAACTTATAATTACACAAAAAAATGGGGTTTTGTTGTTTCAACAGTTTTTCAACAAGTAAACATTGTTTGAAAATTTCCAAATTTTGCCTATTTTTATAAAAGGTATTTGACTTATATACATAAATATCCATTCTATAAACATGTTTTTCGGATAAGGTAAGTCGATATTTATCACAGTTTAAATATTCAGGAACGAGTCCAATAATATGAAGTTTCAAAGATTCTAAATTGTAAGTAATTAATCATGTCTCAAAATTTCGGTATTCCCATACATATTTTCAAGAAATTTTTATATACAGGGTAACCCATTTTAATCCCAAATATGTTCTAAAATACTTACACTAAAAACGAATTTTTATGGACATAACATTAAAATATAGACTTATACCTTTAAAATAAGTACCTAAAAGTACAAAAATATTATTTATTGGCCAATCTACGGATGATTCAAACCGAACGCTGCTCACCGACCTTATAATTCATATTGCAATATCATTTTTGTTTGCAATTTTAACCATAATCCGGTTCTATTGGTCGTAAAAATACGAATAAAAAAAAGAAATATTTGTTTTTTCATGTAGAATTAAATGGTACTAAACTTTCAATAGTTTAGGAGCTATGATGTATAAACAATTAATTTGTTTCTAACAAATTCCCCCCCCCCCCACTCTGAGCGATGAGCAAGTTGAAAAATGCGGATTTCACGTGTCAAAATACGTCGAAATACACTCCTCGGTAGGACCTGTAAATGCATAACTCAGCGCCTACACTAAATGGTGCAAACTGAAACTCCTTTCTGCCCATCTGCCATTGTCGTAAATAGAAATCGATGCCCAAAAACAAGATTAGGCTATATACCGAAATTTTAGATTGATATTTGATACAGGACTCCTGATTTTACAAAACATACATCAATAAATTTCAACAACCCTTAAAGTAAAATCAAATATCGACTTATCTTAAAATAATTGAAAAATAAAAACATAATCATATTAAATTTCAATACAATTTCAAATTTCAGTCCAATACTCTGCATTGCTGATTACCGTTATGTGGAATATTTTGATGGTTCAACAGTACCAGCATGTCAAACATTAGCAAATTCATTTTGGCCAGCATTTTATTTTTTAATGACAATATTTGTCTTTTTTATTATACCATTAATTATATTATTAGTATTATATTTAATAATTGCGAAAACATTGATCCATGATGCAAAACATATTGTATGTAATAAACATCCTGATCAATATAGTATTCGTGGTCGTAAGCAAGTTGTTCTTATGTTAGGCACTGTTATATTTATATTCTTTGTATGTTTAATACCATTCCGTGTATTTACATTATGGATAATAATATCACCGGATGAAACCGTTTTTAAATTAGGAGTGGAAAAATATTACAATATTTTATATTTTTGTCGTGTTATGGTTTATTTAAATTCAGCTATAAATCCAATTTTATATAATTTAATGAGTTCGAAATTTCGTCATGGATTTATGTTAGTATGTTTACGACAAAAGAACTCTATACATTTTCGATCACGCGACCGTAGTGGAACATTACGTACAAGTGTAACATCGTATCGACATAGTATGATACGACAAAATAGCTCATTAAAAATCAATAACTTTCGTATGAATAGTTTAGATTCGTCACCAAAATTTAATAATCGTTCCGATCACACAGAGTTACGTAGTCGATTATGTTCGACAAATGAAAATTATAGTCCATTGTTTTATCGAAATGGTGGTGGTCGTAATAATTCAACTGAAACACAAATTAGTTTTCGTAATTTACGTTTAATTGATGAAGAACAACAATTCTTAAGTGATGAACCATTAACGTCTGCTTCTAAATCTTTACCAACATCAACAGTGAATAATTTAAAATGCTTAGTTGAAATTAATAATATTCCAAATAATAGTTATAAATTGTGTAATGGCTTTAATAATGACAATTCAATACAAGAGGATGAACAAGAGGAAGATATTGAATTTCATTTGACAGCATCATCGAATGCATCATCTCATGATACGAACAAGAGTAATAATTATATGATGGTAAATGGTCATGAGAGCAGATGTTTTAATGACGAAACATTTTTATAATTTAATGTTTTTTCTTTTGTAAAATTTTTATACACACGAATAAAAATAGTTAAATCAATAAATGAATCAGAGAAATAGACTTTACATTCGAAAAACTTAAAAGTGTGGAAAATGTTGCATTCTTGTGAGAAATAATTGTTAAACGTTAATAAGTCATTAAATAAATCTATTCAATAGCATTATTCTACAAAATCAAATTAAGTCTTATTTATATTGAAAAGTGCTCCACTATTCCATTAAATTTATAATTTTAGGTATAAAGAGAGCTTGCATGTTTTGTAATTATTTTGCATCGAACATAAAATTTCTTTGGACGTAGTCCTTAGATAGTGAAACAACATTAAGAAAAGAAAGGCTTTCAAATCGTCTCCGAGTATAAAATGGCTAAATATTTCCTTTTATACATCTATTCTCGATTTTACAAAAAAATCAAAATACAAATAAGTTCATTATTATTTTTAAAGAGTGCTCCCCCCCCCCAAATCAGAACAAGTTTCACCCTTCTAAATTTGCCATAACTTTTCAGAATTTCTTTAATTCAAAGAAATTTAGGCTCCGCCAAAAAAAACTCGTGATTGTTAGATCTGGACTTTGTGGAGACCAACAAATCGAACCATTCCTTCAATACAATTTTCACCAAGCACATCCTCACGATTTGCGAATAATGAGCGTTTTAAAATGAAATTTTTTGATAAAATAAAAATTAAATGTACATCTTTAAGCATTTTCATGTTTACCTAAATTTTGAACTTTTTTATAACCATAACTATTATGACCATTATGATCAAAAGTATAAAGAAAGACTTTTTCGTAAAACCCATTATACTGTTTATAAAAATTCTGCGTTACGAGGTATGTCCCCAATCGACTCCGAACTATTTAACCAAATTTTGTACACTGTGTGTGATTTGGTACAACTTTGTCGCTAGTTTTTATCTCGATTAGTGACCTCAAGATTTTTTATTGGAATTTAAACATTTTTTACGGAATTGATGGAGTACCTAACTGTTCCAAAGTTTCAAAATTTATGGAACGGCGATCCAGGGCCCAAGACAAAATTGACTTATGTAATTGGCCAAAAGATTGACGTAGAATTGGTATTTAGAGGGTGAGCTAAAGGAGGATAATTGTGTGAAAAGATAGCATATGATGAAGATGCCTTTAAAGTTGGTATTGTCTACATACAAGTGTTATGAAGAGGTGATAATTGAAGTCAAAGCAAATGAAGGCAATAATATGATAGGCTTTGTTTTTAAGTTGAATTTGGCCAAGGAAGTTTGCGAATAATAATCTGCGGCAAGAGTACACATAGCTAGACATTTAATAATGTCCTAGTAAACGACCAAAGTGAATTTAAGAAACTTTTCATGTAGATATCTATTAGAAAATAAGTTTCTATACAAAATGTAAAGTCTTTTTTCTAACATATTGCACTTTCAATTTACACTGCGTAATGACGTAGATGTTATAAACGCAGTATAAATAAACGGTCCGAAACATCGGACAAGACTTTATTATATTATAAAATTGATTATTCTTGTAATATTTTTATTGAAAGCAGCCAATTTTAAGAATAATTCAAAAACAAGTAATGACTAACAGGCTATGTATTTATTGGATTTAATATAATATTTAGAAGGATGTAGTTTGGTAAGGGTGAGGTTAAGCAAAAATTACCAAGTTACAAGAGTTACTTAAAAAGACATTTAGATAATATTTGATCAATTTTGGGTAGGGTTGATTTGACCACTTTTGAAGATTTCATCCCCTCCGGCTCCACGGCTACAGTGGGAGGGGTCCCAGAGGGGAGTTATATTAAACCTAGGACCTTGTTGATACGAAGTTTCACTGCTGTCCCCTCAGCTTCTCCCTAGAAAATTCCATTTTCCTGTATTTGGAAATGTTTTCCCTAGGGTGTGGGCCTTCTCGAATTTTCCCGGATATGTGGCTTATACCAATCCTACGAACACCTTAAGGTCTAGCCTTGTGCCTAGTTTAATCGAAATCGTTAGAGCCGTTTTTGAGAAAACCCAAAAATCCTGTTTTGGCCTAGAGGAAAGTACCCTTGAAAAAAGGCCTACGTAAAAAATGAAAAAATCGTCTGAAATTATGACCAAACTACTACCTATGTATCGAGTTTGAGAAAAATCGGTTGACAATTGAAGGCTCCAGCTTGGTAACAGACATACCGACATACCGACGAACGCAACATTTTTTAAAATCCACTTTTTTGGAATCAAGGACCCTCAAAACGTGTATTTCCGTTGAAACCCCGATATCGATTTTTTTTCGATCACAATACTTTATTATATTTTTAATATAATGAAAAAAAAAAAAATGATTTGATATAAATTTTTTCGTACTTGTAGTACAAGTTGTCTATAAGAAAGTTAATTAATAATTTTATAATTTCTGCATACTATTCAAATAGTTCAGTCTCCCTATCAGCTAAAAAACGAAATTAGTTTTTTTGAGGTGCACACTTAATGACAATGAGGTAAAGGTTCTTATGTTATCAAAAACAAAAATTCAAAAGTAAGTAATGTTTACGTCTCAACTCCCCGAAAAGGGTAAAACTCCTTCAAAATTACCTCTTTTTTTTAAACTAATGCGTACACTAAATTATGAGCGCAGCGAGCTTCGTCGTCGATGGTCACTTAATTGTCCGTAATAGATTCTTGGTGTGTAAGGGTCTGATCAGCGAAGGCAAGTGAGCATTGTTAGAACAGTATGTGGTGAGTTTGTCGTTATTGTCTATATTGCGAGTGGATGAACGATATAAATAAATTAGCGATTCATTCAAATGAATCATTGCCGCGAGCAAAAGCTAATTGTTCAAATAAATATACAGATAACTAAGCCGGTAGGCGAAAACATTTAAAAACGGTACAATCTGTATACGTAGAATAAAATTTAATACCCTTGTACAATTTTTGTGTGTGAAAAGGTCATCATTTGTCAGCTATTTGCAATCAAAGGTTTTGCATTTTTTCCATTAACGTTACCTTTCAACTAGATAAAATAAACATTCTAAACTCAATATTCAATTAATTAGAAACCTTTTATGTATACTTAGGAAAAACATGATCATCACAAGGTGATAAAGGTAAAAGCTATACAGATTTATATAATTAGAGTTGATTTGTTTAAATCCATAGAGATGTATAGAGTGTCAAAGCTAGTAGAGTTGTAGTTGGTAAAGCATAATAAATAATGGATAAATTTAATTCAGCAATGCTATCCGTAAGTTTATGGTATTTCGAGAACACTTTACGATACTTTTCGTACCAGTTAAAAAGAGCGTGTATTTCTAATAATATATGTGAAAAGATCCATTCATCCAATATGATAAAAGAAAAATACCAAAAAAATAAATACCTCCCAAACTACTACTTAACCTTCCTGGCCAAATAATAAAATAACCTTCCTGATAAACGAACGGATTCAGTCTTATGCTTTCTTTTTTTACAACATATTGGCTCAATTGTATTAAAATTTAAAAAGTATTGCAAATGTCTTTTAAAAACTGATTTTGTCACCAGTCTCTCACTTTTTGCAAAAAAGTAAAAATCAATTCCGTAACGCAGGTGCTAGATCAACTAAGTGATTTTACTCTCAACAAAATTGAACAAATTAATCACTAATCACATGAAGTAAAATATCTTAAAAAGCACCCCATGCATTATTTTCTTCTTTTCAATTCAGCTAGCTATAAAAGCGTATCTTTCAATTTTTTTAGTATCTTTTAATTTTATACTTTGTATATTATAGAATGTTATCTGCGCTTCCACCATCAACGGTTTTTTTATTAATCGTTAATCTTTAATATCCTGGTCAGAATAATTGGACGAATTTATTAAATTATGGTATTGTGATCGGTCCTTGATAAGTGTGCAAAGTTTCAATTCAATCCATCGTATTGAAGTGAGTGCAAGTCACATTCTAAGATTCCGTTACATAGATCCATAGATACATAGAGACATACCAAGCTGCTAAAAGCATGTTCAAAAATTTTAGGCCAATTGTAGAACGTTAAAGTAATGACAATTAAAAAGTGTATTTCTCAATACTAGATGTGATATAAGATATTGAAATTTTGGGGGCTAAATAATATTTTTGTGAATATATCGGCTGTTTTAGAATAAAAATTCGATAATTTTTAATTGTTCAATTATACCATCATCAATTCATTGTTCAATTATCCCATTTCGATAAAAGAGTTTTTCGCCACTCATTTTACAAATACAATATCGTTATTCAATTTCCCATGATTTTTAGAGGAGAATAATGTTCTATCTCTTTTTTTAATACAATGCACCGAATATAGCTGATATTTTCTGAAGTTCATTCAACCGCTAGATTTTGTTAATTATAACCACAGGCCTTAAATCATGAAATATTTTTAGCGTATAATGTGCTAAATTTTGCTTAGCATACGGTTGGGCCTGGACAGCCCAGAGCCTTTTCTTGGCTATAAGTGCATTGAGAAATTTTCAATATTTTAACGATTTATACTATTTTCTTCTGCTGTTGTATTTATATTTCTGTACTATCATTACAACTATTATTACTTACTACGTGCTTTTTCAGAGCAACAAAAATGTTCAATTTTCTTAATTTTACTAACATTAAGGTGGTATCCCATGATTTGTACTTACTCCTGAAAACTAAATGGATTTGCTCGCCCTAAAACATGTACTTTCGGATGGTAAAAAAATCGGACTCTATGATTGTCGAACAATCATAAATCAAACATGTATAAATGTATAAGGAAGAAAACAACATTAAAATAATAAATTTCGATTTTATCCCCAGTTTCCTAGATCAGTTTTAAAACACGCAGTCCGCCACCAAATTATCAAAGAGTAACATTCATAATAAGAGCTAATTCTTACTGATGATGACTATTTGGTAGTTGAAAATACTGATCTAGGAAAACTGATCTAGGAAATTGGGGCAAAAATCGAAAATATCTTAGAGTTCTCATTTATTATCTTCGATAATATTTATATTATAATAATAGACCAATACAGTTACGGATTGTACGTGTTATCTTCGCTTATAGGTCAGAAGTTATTCTATTCTCTGGAGGGGTTTACTCACACAATGGGCCTGTCGAGTCCACTCGTCCGGAACTTGAGGACTGCAGTTATTAAACTAATTTAGCAGGAAATTTTGTTTTGCTTCCTGGTAAGCGATATAACTCGTAAATAGTACACTTAGCAGGTACGCCCCTGAGAAGTCGACTTTTTTTTACGAAGTTTATACAACCTAATAAACAACTGCGGAAAATTTCCAAGATGCCTCAATTTTTTCCTTTTATATATTTAATTTATATTAATTGTACTTCTAATACAATAATTAAATAAAATGAAAGAATACAATTATTAAATTATATATCATAATTTTTTTATATTTGTGGTGTATTGAAGCTTTTCACTTGATGCCAATTCCATCCATCGTAAACACCATCATCATTAATAAACCATTGGGTAGGATCTGGAACGCCCTGCCAGG